>NC_077229.1:23188108-23213108 GCF_027887165.1 Monodelphis domestica
GTCCGTCCCGGGGAAGTGCGGGCCGCTTGGACACCTCTCCCTTCGACTTGGGAAAGGCTGACGGGGTGGTGGAGGTCCGTGTCCGCTCCGGTCCCATTTGATCAAAGCACAGCATGGCCTTCCTGCTCCCCTCTGGCCGGGTCTCTTCTGGTGACTCGGAGAACTTCCGCGTTCTATGTTGTGTCGCAGTCATTCGTGCGGGTGTCCTGTCCCCCGCGCGGCCGGATGAGCTCCTTGAGGGCAGGACTTGGCCCCGTGCGTGCCGCGTCCAACGCCCGGTGCCGTGGCGGGCTCTAGACACACAGCAACGTATCAGCCTCCCCCGAGGCCTCAACCAAACCGCACTGCAGGAGCCGAAGGAGGCCTTGGGGGGGCGCCGAGGATTCACGGCTTGCCGAGGGCCCGCGTCATCCCATTGCTGGAGAAGCCGCTTCCTAAGCGGGCCGAGCCGTCCCGCTGATCCCGCGAGCTCTAGGGCGCCCCCAACCAGCCACCCTCCGGAATCTTAGACGCCTGCGTTTATTCTCCGACGTTCTTCTTCCTTTCGGACTCCGTCCCCATCTTGTAGACTGTTGCTACAATCTGCAGTGAAACAGTTGAAATAGGTTTGCCTTTGTTGAAACACAAAACACAGAGAAACTTGTTGCTGAGATGTTTCCGCCGTGCCCCAGGCTTGGGTGGTCCCCGCTGGGCTTCTCTGGGCACAGGCGCTCGCGTGGTCGCTTCGCCACTCCCTTCTCCAGCTCATTCGACAGATGAGGAAACCGAGGCCGGCCGGGTGAAATGAGTTGTGCAGGATCACACAGCTGCCTGAGGCTAGATTGGCCAGGCTCGTCGCTCTCCAGTGCCGCCTGGCTGCCTCGCCAAGAAACTTGGAGCCGTCCGAATAGAACGAGCAGCCGATTCGGCTGGACTGAGCAGCTGTGTGGCTGTCCTTGGCCCCAGGAGGGGAAAGGCAAGCCCCACGCCCTGGCCGAGGAGGAGGCCAGAACGCCAAGGGGGCGCAGGTTAACAAAGGAGCAGCGTTCCGTCTGGCAGAGAGAGGGCCTTGGGTGAGGGCTCCAGCAGCGTGAGGGGCCTGACTCCATCACTGGGCAGGAAGCACGGCCGCTAGACGGTGCCAGAGTGCCCAGAGTGCCCGGCCTGGTCAAATCCTGCCTAAGCCCTTACGCCCCGGGTGACCCCAGGCCCTCGCTACCTCAGTTTCCTCATCTGTCAAATGAGCCGGAGAAGGCAGCGTCCCTGCCAAAGAGACCCCAGTAGGTCCTGGAGGGTCGGCTATAACGAAGCACAGCAGCGAGGGGCTGGGGGGGAATGGCGTGAGCCAAGCCTGCAAAGGCCCGTTTGAGCTTTCCATCCCAGACTGAAGCATTGGGGGTTACTGGGCCCAGGACGGGAACCCACAGAGGGGCTGGGGGAGGGGAGCCGCGGGATCTGGCTGGGATTCCTGGGACATGATCCAGCAGCGTTTTAGAGAAAGCAGAAAGCAGCCCCCGCTTAGAGCCTCTAAGCCTGTGCTGGAATAACGGGAGCCAACTGCAAGGGACTCCCCTTCTCCATGATGGCAAGTGGGACTGAGCAGTGGCCGAAGCCCTGTGTTGTCTTGGGGTACAAATAGAAATAAACGAGGGGGCCCCTCCCCTCCGGAGCTTACGGGCTCAGAGCAGAGCCGGCCGGCAGAGGGGAGTGCCGGTGGTGGCCGGTAAGGAGTCCCAGGAATGGGGCCTGGGCCCTTGGGGCCACTGAGGGGAGGGAGCGGGCCCTGTCAGGGCATGGAAGGGACGCCAGGCACCACCGTGGTGGAGTCAGAGACCAAGTGCAGGCGTGTGCTCGAAGAGGGCCTGGAAGCGAGGCGTCCAGGCCCGGTGCGCTGCCTGCTTGGGGGCACAAGCCTTCGCCCCCGCCGTCTCCTCCTCTTCCCAGCCCTTTCTTCTCTTCCTGCCCGGCTGGAATCCTCGCCCTCCTCCCTCGGCTGTTTGCCCGGGAGTGAGGTAAACAGCTCGCCCTCCCCCAAGGCGTTTGAGATTCGGCCTTCCGCTTCCAATGGCCTCCTGTCCCGCTGCAGCCTCTGGAAAGGCCGCGCTCCGGGCGCTTTGCTCATTGCGTCTTCCGTGGATCGCTCTGGGACACGCGCACTAAGAGGGCCCATCCAGAGCTGCCCCGACTCACACCACAGGGCCGCCCTGGAGAGCCGTCTGTACCGAAATGGAGCACATTCGCCCCTGAATTGCCCCCCATCAGCTGTCTATAATTACAGGCACGCAGGGGCGGCCTCTCGGGACGTCTCAGCCCTGCCCAGTGCCCTTACCAGCCCAGCTTTGGCACGCTCCCCGGAGCCTTTCGGGCCGGGCCCTGCAGGCCTGGGGATGGAGAGAACGGAGTCGAGGAAAGCAGCGCCCGCTCCTCGGGGGCCGTGCAGAGGGCAGGGCCGCTGCTTGAAATTCCGTCTTGAGTGCGGCGTGGGCCAGAGCAGCCCTCTCTTCCTTCACGCTCTGCCTTCATAAAGTGCCAACGGTGTCCTGGCACGTGCTTTAACACGGCCATGCCCGGCTGCCCGTGACACGTGGAGGTGTCGGGGGCCGTTTGGAATCCGAGTGGGGGGTGAGGAGAGGAGGGAGAGGCAGAGGCAGAGACAGACAGGGTGCAGGGGGGAGAAGGAAGCAGAGGATACAGATTTGAGAGTCATTTGCCCGGAAATGGTGATGGAATCTATGGGAGCTGACGGTGGCATCCCTGAGACTGTAGCAAGAAGAGAGCATGAAGGCCAGAGTCCTGCAGTCCCAGAGCCAGCCGTCCTGGCTGAGGCCCTAGAGGAGAAAAGGAAGAACGGAAGCCTCGTGGCCAGTGATTCGGGGTTTCCCAGGACCTCCCAGAGAGCCCCAGAGAGTCTGCTGGCTGTGGACGAGGGCCTGCGGTGACATATTCCAGAAGTGACACATGTGAGCGTAAAGGTTTTCCATCTTTGCATTCTTGAAATTCTTTGGGCACTTCCTCTCCCCCCCCCCCCTCCTCCAACAATATACATTTTAAAGCGATGTGACTCAAGGGAAATCGTGAGTTTCCCTTGCAGGTCTGAACCGCCTCGTTTCCAGCAGGCTCCAGCAGACCCAGAGAGCGGAGCTTACTTGCACCTTCACCTTAGGCACCCTTCCGCCCCCTTGTTGTCTTTTAAGGAGACTGAGCTTCGCCCCTTTGGGAAGGCCTGCGGCGAGAGGAAGGACTTTACAAGTTTGCAGACACTGCGGGACGTTTCTAAGACAAGGAGCGCTACTGAGAGAGCCCTGTGGGGACCCGCGTCTCTTTGTTCATCATTTTCCATTTCTAATCTATGTTTCAAAACATAGCCGGCATTTCCTCGCTTCCTCCTGTCTCGGTGAGGGCACCAAGGGGCGTTCCAGCTCCCCGCTCGCCCACAGCATTCCCGACAAAGTGGTCCAGCACAACCGCATCCCGTTGGGATGGCCCTGCGTAGTCCCGGCCGCCCTGCCTTCTCCTAGCGTGCCCGTTGCCAGAGGCCATGAAGGGTGGGTGCAGGGCCGGCGGCCGTGATTGTGAGCATCGCAGGTGGCTGGCCCGGTGTCTGCTGGGGGCCCTTCACTGGGCAGCCTTTCAGGCGCCTCTAACAGACTCCAGCCAATGGTTCGCACCGTCCTGGAGCGCGCGCTTTCTGGTCAGCTCTGTGTCCACTTCCCCCGATGGCCGGTGCCCGCCTGCAGCGGGGAGTGCACAGCCCGGCGCCTGGCGCCTCGCAGGGCCGCGTGCGTGTTGGTGGGCTCACCTTGGCTTCAGGTCCCGCGCCGTAGAAAGTGGCTTCGCTTTGGCCGGCCTTCCTGGGGTCATCAGGCATGCTCCGGCCACTGTCAGGTCTCCCGTAACTTCCTGACCTGGGAGTCAAAGGCTGGTCCCCGTGCTAGGACGACGTCCTGACGTGGCACGTGCCCAACGCGTGGGCACTGGGTGAAGCTGGGCTGACGCGGCCTCCCGAGGCTCCGCGGCCAGGAAGCATTGAGGGAGCCCCGGAGGGGGGTTTGGAATGTCCGGGCGGAGCCACGTAGACTCAAGATCATTCGTCTTCCATGCCGTGCCCTGAGGAGCGTGCAGAGGCGAAGCTCTGGCTTCGGCCCTCGCGTGGTCTGCTCTGATGGCGAGAGCCAACCTATGTGCGGGGGAGCCTAATAGCCCGCCGTGTGGAAGCTCCGGAGCGCCTGGGGAGGTACCGAGGGGGCGGAGGCAGGAAAGGCGGCGGGGACAGTCGTGGCGGTTTGGGCTGGTGAAATCTGGAAGAAGGGGCTTGGGCTGAGCCACAAAAGAGTATCCGAATCTTACACAGTAGGGAAGGCGACGGGGCATCCCAGAGAGCTGGAATACTGCCGGTAAGACAGAAGCAGGAAAGCTCTGGCTCTGTCCGAGCAACGGCTACTAGACTAAGGTTTGGCCGGAGTGCAGGCGCTGGAAGGGGGTCGTGTCAAATAGAGGGGAAAGCTAAATACATGATGGAAAAGGTATTTTCCTAATGCCCCCAACATACTGTTCTCAAACCGTGAAGTGTGAAGGATCAAGGGGAGGGAAAGGGTGGTACCGTACACCATCATTATGTTTTCCCTTCATCTCTGCAAGTCACCTTGGTGCAATGGGGAAAGTGGTGGATTTGGAGTCAGAGGAGCTGGGTTCAAATCTTGGCCTGCCACTTACACCTGTGTGACTTTGGACAAGTCACTTACCTTCTCTGGATCTTAGCCTTTACAAGGATAGAATAAAGAATGAATGGATGACCTTAAAAGTCTTCTCCTGACTCTCAATCTCTGAGGCCTTCACAGTGAATTATTATCTCCATTATTGTTATTTCATATTGATTATTTTATAAAATTAGAAGCAATTCCCAATTTATTTGAACAAAATATGAACTAGGAAATTGTTAGCATGAATTGTTTTGTGAAAAATACGCCAGGGTCCAGCACGTTTTGAGTGACTGCTGAAAAGGGGGCGGCATTCCTTCCTCATCTGGAAAGCAAAGCTCAGGACTTCGGGAGCTAAAGATGCACATCGCTTTGGGAAGGGATGCTAATGGTCCTTCCGTCAGGCTGCCTGGGTGCTAGCTGATGGATAGTCATTTCCTGAAAGTTGCTACTTTCCTGACATACTTGCCTCAGGCTTGGCATGTCAGATGTCAGGTTCACTTTCTAATGGCTCAAGAGGTTTGGGAATTTAAAGAATGAATTTGACTAGAAGCACAGAACGGCGACGGCCTCCCAGAGTCCCCCAACATGGCCCTTACGGTAGAGCAGCTCATCATCTCGGGCTTTGGCAATCCAAGCGGCCCCACGGTCCTGGCTGGTCTTGGGGACCTGATGGGCCGTGCCAGGAGAGACGGGCCTGCCTCTGCTCTTCCACTTGCTCCCGGCCTGGCCCTTGTTTCTTGTAGGGCTCTTCCCCGCCCTCCCAGGCCCCCCAAGCCCTTCACTTTCTTGCCTCCCTTTTGAATCGCTCCCTGCAACACAAAGCTTGACTATTCCACATAAATATTTCCTTTGAAGGAGGCTTGGCAGTGCTCCAAAGCCTCCTCCAGAAGAATGGTTTATGGCTCATTGCAGCTCAGGTTAGCCAAGGCGTGTGGAGGGGAACCGCTCCGATTGGGCTGGAGGCAGCGATGGTGGAGTCTGGCTCCTGGTCCGGAGCAAGTCATTAATGAGGAAACCCGAGTCTTACACCCAGAGAAGCGCGTTGGAGACTAGACGTTCCCCCCAAATAAAACTTGAGATGTTGGTGAGACCAGGAAGGGGAAACCAAGGGGTCCTGGTTCCTGCCCTCACAGTCACCCACATAATCTTAATGGATCCTTGTAAGCTAGCAATAAGAGGAGCGCACATTCCTGTAGTTCTTTCTGCTTTACGAAGTGCTTTCTTCCAAGTGACCCTGACAGCCAGGAGCCCGGGGGGAGGCCATTCCCCGCCTGGGGGGGCGCGTCTGCCCAGATCCGCCTCAAGCACAGGGCCTGCCTCTGCCTTTCCTGGCATTTAGGGTACCAGGACACGATGACGGGCCATTGATGATTTTGCCATCACAGGTGGTAGGCCTGCCCCCTTTTCTGATTGTACAGCCCTCCTGTGACGGAGTTTTCCCAGCTTCTCCTGTATGATTTTTACAGGTGAGGAAACCGAGGTTTTGTCCCAAAGTCACAAAACTAATAGTCAGTTAATCGGTGAAGCATTCCATGAAGCTTCTGCTTTGGCCAGACCCTGTACTGAGTCCTTGGGATGGGGAGAGACATCCCATAAGTGTTCCAGACTCAACTTGTCCAAAACAAAAATTCTCATTTTTTACCCCCAAACTCTTCCTTCATCCCAACTTTCCTGTTTCTATCAACCACCATCTTCCCTCCATACAAAGACCAATATCTATATCCATATCTATATCTATACCTATATTTATATATATAGAGAGAGGGAGAGATAAAGAGATAGAAACAGAGAGACGGGGGGAGACAGAGACAGAGAGAGACAGAGACAGAAACAGAGACAGAGAGAGAAGGAGGGAGAGAGACAGAGACAGAGAGAGAAGGAGGGAGAGAGACAGAGACAGAGAGAGAGGGAGAGAGAGACAGAGAGGGAGACAGAGACAGAGAGAAACAGAAACAGAGAGAAAGAGAGAGAGATACAGAGACAGAGATAGGCAGAGAGACAGAGACAGAAGTGGGGGGGAGTGAGAGAGAGAGAGAGGGAGAGAAAAAGGGAGAGAGAGAGAGACAGAGACAGAGACAGAGAAAGAGAGAGAGATACAGAGACAGAGATAGGCAGAGAGACAGAGACAGAAGTGGGGGGGGGAGTGAGAGAGAGAGAGAGGGAGAGAAGAAGGGAGAGAGAGAGAGAGAGAGACAGAGACAGAGAGAGACAGAGACAGAGAGAAAGAGAGAGAGATACAGAGACAGAGATAGGCAGAGAGACAGAGACAGAAGTGGGGGGCAGTGAGAGAGAGAGAGAGACAGAGACAGAGACAGGCAGAGAGACAGGCAGACAGACAGGGGCAGGGGGGGAGAGAGAAGCCCTGCCCTACCTCTTCTAGGAGGGATACAACATACATGAACACAAGCTCCTGCCAAATAAGCACAAGTTAGCTGGGGGCAGGAGGATATCCTCCTTGGGGACAAGAAGCAAAATGAACTGAGCCACCCCCTGGTCTTGGGGTTTCAGCGCTGGGGCCCTGTTGGACAGCAGCAAGCTCACTCTGGCGTGACCCCCAACGCTGAGCCGATCTCCTCCAGACATCATTTCTGGTACTCTCGGCGCTGAGCCAGTCGTTCTCTGGGAGATGCTGCCCTTCGCCCGTGGAGCGGAGACAGCCCAGCTGAAAGCCCCGGTGTTCAAGCGGAGGGCAGGAAGGGGAATCTCTAAAGGGGACGGGGAAGAGACAGATCCTCGGGCTAGCCTTGGAGGGACCCATGCCCTTCCTGGTGTGGGAGCTTCGGTGTCCCAGTGCAATGGAGAGAACCCAAGCCTGAGTCGGGAGACCTGGGCCTTAACGAAGGCCAGCTTCTGATTAGCCGGGCAGCCCCGAACAAGCCGTTTCCTGTCAGCGGAACGGGAATGACCATCGCCTCTGTGCTGATGGAATGAGCTGTTGCACATCGAGTATGTCCCAGACCGTTCCAGGACGCCCCTTGTTGGCCGTGTCTTTGGAAGACTTCCTGGGAGTGCTGGTTCCTTCGTATTTAACGGATAACTTTGCAGCCCTCAGACTGTCGCTGCTGCTTGTCGCGTCAGACTCACCCGTGGCCTTAAGCTCATGCACATGCTCGTCATCCTGTGTTCTGTTCTGGTTTGTTTTTAAAATGTGATCTTTGGTCTTGGAACCTCTACTCGGTAAGACAGAAGAGCGGTAAGGCCCAGGCAGTTGGGGCTCAGTGACCGCCCCCATCCTTACTGCCAGGGAACGGCTCCCCGGGCCGCCCGGCCGCCCCCATCCCTACCTAAGGGAACGGCTCCCCGGGCCGCCTGGCCGCCCCCATCCTCACTGCCAGGGAACAGCTCCCCGGGCCGCCCGGCCGCCCCCATCCCTACCTAAGGGAACAGCTCCCCGGGCCGCCCGGCCGCCCCCATCCCTACCTAAGGGAACGGCTCCCCGGGCCGCCCGGCCGCCCCCATCCCTACCTAAGGGAACGGCTCCCCGGGCCGCCCGGCCGCCCCCATCCCTACCTAAGGGAACGGCTCCCCGGGCCGCCCGGCCGCCCCCATCCTTACTGCCAGGGAACGGCTCCCCGGGCCGCCCGGCCGCCCCCATCCCTACCTAAGGGAACGGCTCCCCGGGCCGCCCGGCCGCCCCCATCCTTACTGCCAGGGAACGGCTCCCCGGGCCGCCCGGCCGCCCCCATCCCTACCTAAGGGAACGGCTCCCCGGGCCGCCCGGCCGCCCCCATCCCTACCTAAGGGAACGGCTCCCCGGGCCGCCCGGCCGCCCCCATCCCTACCTAAGGGAACGGCTCCCCGGGCCGCCCGGCCGCCCCCATCCCTACTGCCAGGGAACGGCTCCCCGGGCCGCCCGGCCGCCCCCATCCCTACCTAAGGGAACGGCTCCCTGGGCCGCCCGGCCGCCCCCATCCTTACTGCCAGGGAACGGCTCCCCGGGCCGCCCGGCCGCCCCCATCCCTACCTAAGGGAACGGCTCCCCGGGCCGCCCGGCCGCCCCCATCCCTACCTAAGGGAACGGCTCCCCGGGCCGCCCGGCCGCCCCCATCCCTACCTAAGGGAACGGCTCCCCGGGCCGCCCGGCCGCCCCCATCCTTACTGCCAGGGAACGGCTCCCCGGGCCGCCCGGCCGCCCCCATCCCTACCTAAGGGAACGGCTCCCCGGGCCGCCCGGCCGCCCCCATCCCTACCTAAGGGAACGGCTCCCCGGGCCGCCCGGCCGCCCCCATCCCTACCTAAGGGAACGGCTCCCTGGGCCGCCGGGCCGCCCGGCCGCCCCCATCCTTACTGCCAGGGAACGGCTCCCCGGGCCGCCCGGCCGCCCCCATCCCTACCTAAGGGAACGGCTCCCTGGGCCGCCCGGCCGCCCCCATCCTTACTGCCAGGGAACGGCTCCCCGGGCCGCCCGGCCGCCCCCATCCCTACCTAAGGGAACGGCTCCCCGGGCCGCCCGGCCGCCCCCATCCCTACCTAAGGGAACGGCTCCCCGGGCCGCCCGGCCGCCCCCATCCCTACCTAAGGGAACGGCTCCCCGGGCCGCCCGGCCGCCCCCATCCTTACTGCCAGGGAACGGCTCCCCGGGCCGCCCGGCCGCCCCCATCCCTACCTAAGGGAACGGCTCCCCGGGCCGCCCGGCCGCCCCCATCCCTACCTAAGGGAACGGCTCCCCGGGCCGCCCGGCCGCCCCCATCCCTACCTAAGGGAACGGCTCCCCGGGCCGCCCGGCCGCCCCCATCCTCACTGCCAGGGAACAGCTCCCTGGGCCGCCCGGCCGCCCCCATCCTCACTGACAGGGAACAGCTCCCCGGGCCGCCCGGCCGCCCCCATCCCTACCTAAGGGAACAGCTCCCTGGGCCGCCCGGCCGCCCTCTGCCGTGGTCCGGGCCTGCGGCTCTTCTCCGCTGGCCGGCGTGGGCAGAGCCCGGAAGCCTGCGCTTGGGCCCCAGGGGCTCGGCTATTTTCGGCGTCGGTTGGCCCTGCCTGGATGGCCCGGCTTCACACGGAGGACCTCCGTGGTGTCCGTCGTGGGCCTCGGGGTGGCTCTCGTGACCGGTTCCGGAGCCGCCTGGTGGGTGTTGCTGCCGAGCCCCAGAGAGCGTCAAGTTTGAGAAAAAGAAAGGAATCATTATAAATTCTGGAGGTTTTATGGTATAATTAAAATGCCTAACAGGAAAGCTGAGGGGAGCCAGAGGCCGCCGTACTGCTCCTGAAGCCAGCACAGGGAGGCTTTCTTGCCAACTTTCCTATCTTATGACCTATAAATGGTTCTCACTAGCGCGGCCGTCACCGGGCGGCTTGTCCCAGAAAGCTTGTTTCCTTGTTCATCTGGTCATTTGCATCGGCAAAGCCCATTTACCGATCCTTGTTGGAAAACAGGGCCGGAGTCCTGCGCGGCATCACACGTCCCTTGTCGCCCGGGATCTCCTCGCCCGGGCCGGTAACCGCGCTTTCTGGCCCGCCATTCTTGGGACTCAAATAATGTTGATGAAAAGAATCCTTGGGAAGGTTCCTCGGCCACGCTCAGCCGTGGGAGGCGTGTTTTCAGCCACTGACGCTCCCTGTGGAAAGGAATGCGGGTGCGGCCCCCCTTCTGTTCCCCTTCCTCACACCGCCGACGGCCGCTTCTCCCAACCCGGACGCGGGCCCCGGGAAGAGAAGGGAGAGCCCCGGAATAACCGTGCGAGTACCGGAAATGAGAGGGAAAAGGTGCAGGCGGTTTCCCGGCCACGGCATCAACACGCCTTTCCACCGTATCGACCCCAAGCCCGACCTTTCTTTGTAGCCGTCCCCGGAACTCCCTGAGCTTCCAGCTCCTCTGGGGGGCCTTCGCAGAACTGCATCCAGGCTCTGCTCGGTCTTGCCTTCGAGTGTGGACGTGAGCCTTTAAAGTCTTCCCCAAAGACGGGATGTCCACCGACGAGTGTTCCGGGATGTGGGCCTGTCTCTGATTCCAGGGTGCTCTCAGTGAAGCCGCTGGGCTGCCCTGCACCCAGGGAGGAACACGGACCTCCCCATCGCCCCCCAGCTCTAACATGGTGGCCTCTGGCCGAAGCCCTTTCCAGTTTGGGCGTGCCTGGTTTACGGCGCCAAGATCCCGGCTAGGGCTGCCACTCTGGGTCCCGAGTTCTAATCTAGTTCTGATGTCAGGCCTCCGGCAGCCCTGGAACCATCGACTTTAGGCAGATGTTTTGTTTTTACGCTGCCTACCTTTCTCCTTCCTCCCTCATTACGACCAGACTTGTGATAGGGACGGCTATCCACCTCCAGAGAAAGGATTGTGGGAGCTGCATGGATGCGCATCAAAGCATACTAGCTTTCACATCAGTGTATTTACAGTTTGATTTGGGGGGTTTGCTTTCCTCTGAGTGTGCTCTTACAACTATATATATATATATATAACATAAAATAATAAAAATGGCAACAAAGAACCAAAAATGTCCTTATCTTTTATCTTAGAATCTACACTGCGTATCGGTTCTAAGGCAGAAGAGTGGTAAAAGCTAGGCAATGGGGGTCAAGTGACTTGGCCAGGGTCACCCAGCTGGGAAGTGTCTGAGGGCAGATTGGAACCCAAGACCTCCTGTGTCTAGGCCTGGATCTCCATCCACCGAGGCACTTAGCTGCCCCAGCCAGGTGCCTTTGCAACAAAAAACTTTAAAAAAAAGAAAAGAGGATGACTAAAAAAAACCCCATCAAAACAATATACCAAAAAATCTAAACTCATCGGCAGTGCTCTGCAGCTGCGGGTTCCTTCCGCCCTCTGCAAAGGAGTAAAAGTTAGAGAAGAAAGTGTTTTCTCCTATCTCTTCTTTGGGGCCAAGCTTGGCCTTTATTGTTGTTGTTTAGCCATTGCATTTGGGTCTGACTCTCGTGGACCCCATTTGGGGTTTTCTTGGCAAAGGTCTGCAGTTGGCCGTTTCCTTCTCCAGCTCGTTTGACAGCAGCTAGGAGCGGTCTGAGGCCAGATTTGAATGCAAGAGGATGAGTCTTCCTGACTCCAAGCCCAGGACTCGGTCCATCGTGGCACCGAGCTGCCCTGGAAAAGTTCCCCAAATTCAGTTTGGATGGTTTTGTGGTCGTTAGTCAGAAGACCTTAGTGTAAATCTGGCCTCAGACACTTTCTAGCTGTGTGATCTTGGCCAAGTCATTTGCCCTATTTGCCCCCATTTCCTCATTTATCAAATGAGCTGAAGAAGGAAATGGCCAGCCGCTCTAGGGTCTTTGCCAAGAAAACCCCAAACGGGGTCACGGAGAGTCAGACACGACTGTACACGACTAAACGATGGGTTCGTTCCATTTGCGTGTTGCCGTGATGACGCACGTTCTTTTCCTGACTCTTCCCCCTTCGGTCCGATCAGTTCCTGTCACCCGTCCCTGCTTCCCTCTTTCATCCCCTCAGCCGTGGCTGAGAGCCCAGGGGTCACACTCAGGTGCAGCGGCCGGCCGGCTCTGCGCCTCCCACAAGGGCTGCGCTCAACGTTCCGGCACCTAACAAAATCTCCCCCCAGAGCATAAAAGCATTCGAGTTCTTTTGTTTGCAAGGGCAGCTTATGCTGCAGGATTGCCGCAGCTGTTCCGGGGAGTGTGCCTGGCGTTCCACATCCCCTCCAGCATGGGCTCGTCCCGTGTTTTATCGTCTTTGGCAGGTTGTTAGGCGTGAAATCTCAGAATTGTGCTGACTTGCCTGTCTCTAATTACTAGTGATTTAAGCCGGTCTCTCACCTATTAAAAACATGTAGGCCCTCCCCTTCCATCTTAAAGCCAGCCTGTGCATCATTTCTAAGGCAGAAGAGCAGGCATTCGAGGGCGAGTGACTTGGCCAGGGTCACACAGCCAGGACGTGCCTGAGCGCAGATTGGAACCCAGGACCTCCCGTCTCTAGACCGAGTTCCCATATTACGGAGCCACCTCGCCGCCCCTGTAAAATGGGTGATAGTCACCCAAAGGAGCCTTGTGAAGATCCGATATTACGCGTCAAGCGCCTCTTCTGAAGTTCTAGATAGCCCCAGTGCTTGGTGTTTGTACCCAGGCCGGGGTTGGGAGGAGGAACCCCCACGCACAGTGCGGCCTTGCTGTTATTTTAATGTCGAGTAAACTCTTAAACACCACCCTGAGGACTCTTGTTCTGGAGGGGCCCCTCCGCCCCTGGGTCGGGCCGCCTCTCCTCTCCCCCGGCCCCCCCGTCTTGGCTTCCATCAGCGTTAGCCTTGGGGGTGAGGGGCCCTACTCTGGGTCCCTTTGCACCATCTCTAATCGCTCGGTGTTCCGTGACGGCCCCCAGCTGGCAGCTTCTGTGGGCTCTGTGTGAATCGTGCATCAGAGGAGCCCCGCAGACTTGTCCCACACAGGAGGAGCCGCTCGTGGCTGAACCCCAGAAGCAGGCGTGAAGTGTCCCAGAACTCCCCGCACCCCTGGGGGAGGCCCGGAGGTCCCCGGAGTCTGAGCCTTGCAGAAGGAGAAGGGCAAGTCACCTGCTGCCTCTTCGGATGACCTCTGACCCCGTGGGGCCGAGCCGGGCGTCTGAGGGGGCTGCGCAGAAGGGGGGAGCCCTGACTGCAGAGGGGACCCCCCTTGGCTCGCCCCGCAGCAGGCTAAGAAGGGACTCTCCGGACTTCTGAAGAGCTGGGATTCCCCTTCTTTTTAGTCTTGGCCACAAACGACGGCTGTGTTCAGGAATGGAGGGGACGTGAAAGCAAAGGCCGTCCACACGCCCGGCTGATGCGTGAGCTGTTATCAGGGACGGCGTGCACCTGACATCCGGGTTCAAAAAGAAATACACGTGCACCCACGTGCCTGGAGTGTTGCAAATTCAGTTTTTAAGAAGGCCTAAAGGTGGGGCAGCCAGGCGCTGCAATGGCAAGAGAGCCAGGCCTCAAGACAGGGGGCCCTGGGTTCCAATGTGGCCTCGGATGCTTTCCCTCCGGGTGACCCTGGACAAGTCACTCGACCCCCATTACCGATCCCTTACTGCTCTTCCGCCTTACAACCAACACACAGTATTGAGTCTGTGACTGAGGGGAAGGGTTTCAAACAAACAAACAAACAACTTAAAACGGAAAGGAAAAGGATGAAGAATGATGATCCCTAAACCTTGCTTGGAAGGGCCTGATGACTGCCATTTGGCCCATTTGATTGACAGCTATACGAGTCACTGTTAATAAACTGTTATCTTGCTTGGAGAACCGTGCCTCAGTTTCTCTGGATTGAATTTTACTCTCAACCGTTATGATGAGAGCCTTGGTAAAAAAAATAAAAAGTGACCACTCCATCTTGGGCTCTGTGATCGAGAAGGAGAGGAATGTGAGATGGACGACGTGCCGCCTAGTATGGAAGAACAGGCGGCAGAGAAAGGAGGCCTAGGAGGCCAGACCAAGAGCTCCCCGAGGACCTCTGTCCCAGAAGGAAAGGGGAGCGCCCAGAATAAAATCGAACAGGCATAAGGAGAAATAATGGTCACGAGGAGAGGGGAAACTCAAGGCAGGCAACAGAGGAGGAACCGGAAAGCATGCACTGGGGGGTGAGAAGAGCTGGGGGAAGGCCTGAACTGCGGAGCTGAGCAGAGGATGCTGAACACAACCGCAGAGGACAAGATCTACAGCCTGTGGTTTTTTGTAGATTTAACAGGGAAGAGAGGAGCCTGGGAGGAATAGGACCCGCTCAGAGAGGAGCCAGGTGACCTTGAGAAGACATCGCCACTCCCTTTGTTTTCTCAGACTGACAAGGAAAATCATCTGAACTGGGGGATTGAAGCCCCGAATGCGGAGGGACCGCTTAGTCGGAGAGTGCTTAGCTGGCTTTTCCAGCTGATTTTCATCTGGCACAGATCTATCCGTTGAATTTACTTTAACGGGCTTTTATTAAGTACCTACTGTGTGCAAGGCTGCCAGAGACACAATTGTCTGTCATCCGGGCCAAGGTGAGTCAGGAAACATGCTGTAATCACAGAGAAGAATGTAAACATACGAAATGAGCACAAAGTCATTGGGGTGGGGAGAGCCTGTGCCACAGGAAAGATCAGAGAATTCAGGGCGAGAGAAAAGCCCAAGCGCCACGGGCCTGGACGCAGAATGCCAGGGGTTGGCTTGGCAAGGGTGCTTCTTTTCCTCTTCCAGTGGGTTAAGGCAAAGAGAGGTTAAGCGACTTACCCAGAGTCACACAGCCAGATTTAAACCAAGCTCTTCCTGATTCCAGCCCCAGCGTCTGTGCACTGAGCCCTTGGCTGCCTCTTGGCAGGTAGCAAGCACCATCTACATGGTAGTTATTATTATTTCCCTTCTCCCTGCTTCCTTTCTCCAATCTAGCCTCCACGCCGCTGCTAAACTAATCTTCTTAAGACGCAGCCTTCCTCTGATTACAAATCTTCTCGGCTTTTTTTGCTTCACAGCCTTTTTTGACATTTCCTCTTGCCCTCAAAGTCAGCATTCCATGCTCCACCTCCATGTCTTTGCCCTGGCTCTCCCCTTGCCTTGGATGCCCTTCCTCCTGCTCTGCCTCTCAGAATTCCCCTCAGGCACCACCTCCACCAGCTAGCGATTCCCCATATCTCCAGCCCTTTGCGTGTCTCCCTCCCCCTCCCCCTCCTGTTTGTACATAGCATTTCCACCAGCACAGGCCGGGGGGGGGGACCCCGCAGCTGCCACCCAGGAGGGACTTACTATATGCGTGTTCAGTTGAAATGAGATAAGAGCTGTTCTTCGTGGTCGCCATTCCCATCCTGCTGTTATCTCTGGCTCCAGGTATTGTGGCGGCTCCCCGAGGACCGCGACAGATGAATCTGAACCCAGAGCTGCCCTGCGGGCTGCCAGCCCCAGCCGAGGGGGCCCTGGCCAGCGGGCCCGAGCCTCGCCCTGGCTTTGGCGCTGACTTCCTAGGCGCTCACAGGCTGTAGTTTGGGGCCTCCCCAGCTCTGCCTGTAAGCAGATGGGGTCGCACTAGGCGATCTCTGGAGTCCTTTCCAGCTCTTCCATTCTGTGATTCTGTGGGCTTGAACAACTCCGCTGGGTCTCCCAGGCTGACTGACTCCCTCAAGCCCGGCCCAGCCTCTGCAGTGGTGGGTGAGACCACAAGCAGCTTGTTCATCGTAGAAAGAGAAAAGGCGCTGTTTGATTCCAACCCCATCTTTTACTATGCCCATTTGCACGTACAGACGCTCACATCCTTTCCCAACGCGAGGAGCAGAAGCGGGCGGCGGGCTTTCTGTCCCCTGCAGCCCGGCCGGAGAGGGACGGCGAGCTTTCTGTCCCCTGCAGCCCGGCCGGAGAGGGACGGCGGGCTTTCTGTCCCCTGCAGCCCGGGCACCAGACCTCAGACGGCACAGGCCGGAGAGGGACAGCGAGCTTTCTGGCCCCCTCAGCCAGGCCAGAGAGGGACGGCGGGCTTTCTGGCCCCCTCAGCCAGGCCAGAGAGGGACGGCGGGCTTTCTGGCCCCCACGGCCCGGGCACCAGACCTCAGACGGCGCAGGCCGGAGAGGGATGGCGGGCTTTCTGGCCCCTGCAGCCAGGCCGGAGAGGGACGGCGAGCTTTCTGGCCCCCTCAGCCAGGCCGGAGAGGGACGGCGGGCTTTCTGGCCCCTGCAGCCCGGGCACCAGACCTCAGACGGCACAGGCCGGAGAGGGACGGCGGGCTTTCTGGCCCCCACAGCCAGGCCGGAGAGGGACGGCGGGCTTTCTGGCCCCCTCAGCCAGGCCGGAGAGGGACGGCGAGCTTTCTGGCCCCCTCAGCCAGGCCGGAGAGGGACGGCGGGCTTTCTGGCCCCCTCAGCCAGGCCGGAGAGGGACGGCGGGCTTTCTGGCCCCCTCAGCCAGGCCGGAGAGGGACGGCGAGCTTTCTGGCCCCCTCAGCCAGGCCGGAGAGGGACGGCGGGCTTTCTGGCCCCCGCAGCCAGGCCGGAGAGGGACGGCGAGCTTTCTGGCCCCCTCAGCCAGGCCGGAGAGGGACGGCGAGCTTTCTGGCCCCCGCAGCCAGGCCGGAGAGGGACGGCGGGCTTTCTGGCCCCTGCAGCCCGGGCACCAGACCTCAGACGGCGCAGGCCGGAGAGGGATGGCGGGCTTTCTGGCCCCCGCAGCCAGGCCGGAGAGGGACGGCGAGCTTTCTGGCCCCCTCAGCCAGGCCGGAGAGGGACGGCGAGCTTTCTGGCCCCCTCAGCCAGGCCGGAGAGGGACGGCGAGCTTTCTGGCCCCCGCAGCCAGGCCGGAGAGGGACGGCGGGCTTTCTGTCCCCTGCAGCCCGGGCACCGGACCTCAGACGGCGCAGGCCTCTTTTGGCCGTCACCCCATTCCAGACAACAGGAACAAAAACAAGTTATTTATTTGTAGTTCATTTAAATCTCGGGACGTGACTGTTTGCTGGGAGCTGCAGAGCACCCATGATGGGCATGGCCAGAGCGGTCTGCTTAGTTCCAGCTGCCAGCTTCCGCTCAGGGCCTGGAGCCCTGGAGGCCACCATTTAGGCTCAAAGGGCGCATGCCCAGGCGGAGCTTCCAGAAGATGCCATCGTAGAACAGCATCCTGGAGAGAGGAGGGCAGGACCGGCACTGCTGTGCCCCATGGGGGGCGGCCCCTCCCCGCCCCTCCCTGGCAGAGCCCAGGCTCCACAAGGCCCTGCCTCCTCGGGATGGCGTGGGGTGGTTGTCTTGGGCCGCAGGCCTTCCCTGGAACCCTCTCGCCGGGTTTTAGAAGAGCTGCTCTCCGAGCCAGGCAAGGGACTGGCCACACGAATGCATGTGATGGTGACGAGAAGGCCACCGCCAGAGGCGCTACCGAGCCCTGGCGCCCCGGGGCCTGGGAAAGTCCTTCCACCAAAGCAGCCCCCCTTCAGGGCAGGGCTTGAGGACCTGACACGCTCTGGGCTCTCCGGCTGCCTGCCTTTAACGCTTTAGCTGCCAAATCCTCCAAGCTCCCAGGCCAACCCAGCCTCCTCAGGAAGCCTTCCCCGATTCCCCGGGCACGGAGTCGTCTTCTCCCGCTCCGATGGTGTCCCCTAGAGGAGGCCTGGAGAGGCTCCGGTCCTGCCCTCCTGGTGTCACGGAGGAGGAGGCCGAGGCGCAGAGAGCCCGAGTCCCTTGGCCAGGGGCCTTGCAGCCGCCGTGCCTGCCTCCAGGGCAGGAGAGCCAGGCCTGCTTCTTCTTGGGCCCGGGGAGCGAAGGCTTCCTTGTGCGAGGGACTCCCGTCGCCCCGTCCCGTCTGCCTCTGCCGCAGAGAGCTGGAAAGGCTGCAGCGGCCCCCGCAGAACGTGGCTTGGGCAGGGGCCGGGAAAGTGAAGGGGAGGCCGTCTGCCCCCTCCCAGAGCAGGAGAGTCCAGGAGCAGGAGGCCCGGCCTGCCCTTCAGAGGGCTTCTCCTCAGGGAGCAGAGGCACTCCAGCCTCCTCCTTGATGGAAAGTCCATGTAGGAAAAGAGCTGCTGAGGCCGGGACTCCTTCCAGGGTTCCCTCTCCACACTGGCCTTGGGAGCTGCCTGGGAACCCCGAGGCAGAGACCCTCCAGTCCAGAGCTAGTCTAGGACTAGAGTGGCTAAGGGTAGCTCATCCTCCTGGAGGACAGCTTTGGGGTCTGTAGATTTAGGGCTTGTCCCAAGGGCAGGGACAAGTATTGTCAGGACCCTGGCAGAGGACGACAACGAGGCTCCAGAAGGGTGCCCCGGCTCACCCGGAGCTCCAGAGGGGCACGGGGGAGAGTGCGCCCCCCCTTCTCCACGACATCCCGCCTTGGCTGCTCATTTCCTATGTTTACATTCTTCTCCGGGATTACGGCATGCTTCCCGACTCACCTCTGCCCAGACGACAGCCAGCTGTGTCTCCGGCAGCCCTGCACACAGTAGGTACTTCATAAACGCCCGTTAAAATGAATTCAATGGAAAGATCTGTGCCCTGCGCCTACATCAGCCACACACTCGCACGGAGCCGTCACGACTGCTGCTGCTCACCCCACCGCAGCTTGGCTCTCGTAGCCCAGGCCGAGCCAGGCCCCAATGACCCTGTTGCCTCGTTCCCCCCAAAGCAGGCACCCCCACCCAGACGGGAGCCTCGGTTGTCCCTCTCTGCCCCAGCCAACTGTAGGTGCCCTCTGCGCACTCCTGCCGCTGGAAGAGCCTCGCTGCAAAGGAAGCCCAGTTGTTTGATTGTCCGCTTTTTGACTTTATGGCGTCACCAGAAAGGTTGGGGGGGGGGGGGGTAACAGATTTGTCCTATCATGTGCAACATTAAACATCAGGCCAAAGTCTCGTGCAAACAGCCCCGCCTCGGGTGAAGGCCGATGCTAAAAGGCGAGGAGCTTCCCAAGCAATGCAGGAGAAGGAGCCCAAATTGCTTACTTCAGAGTTAGGGAGGACAGAGACTGCCCTGGCCTGAGCCTTCCTGGAGTCTCTTGTAAAACGGGCACCTCACTACCTGGTCTACCGAGATATAGAGTGGTGAGGATCAGATGAAACTGTGCGTGGGGAGCGCTTTTCATTGTTAAGCCCAGTAGGAATGGGGATTGAACCTGTGATTTCCCTGAGGGTGAGGGGCCTAAGTCCCTGGCCAGCACAGTTCACCCTTTCTCCACGACTTCTGGTCTTAGTTGCCCAGATCTCTCCGAGGAAAAGGGGCTTGTGCCTGCCGGGCCAATCAGCCAGCCAGCAAGTGGAGTTGGTCTGATGCCATCCCCCTGGCCTCCCTGTCATGCCGTTTTCTCCACATAGGCGTAACCACTTTTCATTGCTTCATCGCCCGGTGGAGTAATTCTGGGTCTGGTTCAGTTGGTGTCCTCAGGATTCTGAGTGTGGGGCACCGTGCGTGCAGCATCCTCTTGAGAAGCCCTCCCATTGCCTGTGGTTTTCTGAAGGACTCAGTTTCTCAACCTTTGCCCTTTGTTTTGTTTGTTTTTCCTCTCCAGGCCGCCTCTTCAGCCCTAAGCAGCCTCGGCCATGTCTACACAGCCATCGGAGACTACCCCAACGCTTTGGCCAGCCACAAACAATGCGTCCTTCTGGCCAAACAGTCCAAAGATGAACTTTCCGAAGCCAGAGAGCTGGGCAACATGGGCGCTGTGTACATTGCCATGGGGGACTTTGAGAACGCCGTGCAGTGCCACGAGCGGCACCTGAAAATTGCCAAGGACCTCGGCAACAAGCGAGAGGAAGCCCGGGCCTACAGCAACTTGGGCAGTGCCTACCACTACCGCAGGAACTTCGACAAGGCCATGTCCTACCATAACTATGTGCTGGAACTGGCCCAGGAGCTCCTAGAGAAGGCCATCGAGATGCGCGCCTATGCTGGCTTGGGGCACGCGGCAAGATGCATGCAGGACCTGGAGAGGGCCAAGCAGTACCATGAGCAGCAGCTGGACATCGCGGAGAACCTCAAGGACCGAGCTGCCGAGGGGAGGGCTTCCTCCAATCTTGGTAAGGGCCCAGCTGCTCCATCTTCTCTGTTGGGAGGGGGCGAGGGGAGACAGAACACTGGCTGGACAGCCACTTGAGGGGTTATCCAATAGGCAGCTCGTGTTAGCACTGAATGTGGTCTCTGACCTTCAGACACTGGGAAAGGGCCCATTTAAAAGCCACAAGTCCTCCTTGTCATCACAGCGCACTTAAGGACTGTGGCGCTATAACACGAGGAAAACAAAACACCCCGGCCTTTTCATCTGTCTGGAAAATAGAAAGACCAGATTTATTTAATTAGAGAGAAGGGAGTGAAACGATACAAGGCTGTATTTGGCTTAAATGAAAAAGCAGCTCCTAGGTAGTCATCAGTTGACGAGAATTGGAGCTTGTTTTAAAGGGATTTCTTTAGTCAGTGCATTTAATATCACAGAGAATGCAGCCTTCCCAGACTTGTACTCTGTGCTCACCGATGAAATCCACGGTGGAAACGTAAACATAGAGTCTTCCTATTTTTAAATGGGAAAGTCCTGTTTAAATCAAATAGATTTTATGTGACTGTTGGGGTGATGTTCAGTTCCAGTGATGAGTGTCTTAGATAGCTCGTGGAACTCTACAGGAGTCCTCAACAGATGTCTCAGGGGGGTGCGGCTGTGATCCTGCCTTCTCAAAGGCAAGGCCTGCCCAGTGCACACTCGGGCAAGCCCAGCCACTGGAAAGGCTTCAAGTATGGTCCCACTAACAGTCATGTCTCCTTTCTGAGCACCAGCTTAGCCAAGGCTGGAGGAGGTTCATTGCCAGTCGACTGGCTACAAGGATGATCAGTTTAAAGTTCGTTTAAAGATTTAAAGATCAGTTTAAAGTAAAGTTTAAAGATCAGTTTAAAGGTCATAGAACCCGAGAGGCTGTCTAGTTCAATTCTTTCCAGGTGATGATGAATGCTTTGGCCATGGCAACCCACCAAAGAAGGAAAACTACAAGATGGCCTACAGTGCCCTACAGTCTTCTGTGGTGGCAGAAAGAGGTAGATGGAGAGAACTATGGTGTAGAATGGGGATCCTCTGCAGCCATGAAGAGCCGGCCCACTGAGAGGCATGGGTCCATCCAGTTGTTTCAGTAGAAATGGAAGCGATAATTACTGTTAGTATTTGGTGGCTCTCTACTTGCATTGCGTCAAATGGTGATCGATCAGAATACATGCATGCGGAACACTGGCTGGACCGTTAGAGAATCTTTTTGTTTTCGTTACTTTCTGATTCCAGTGAAATGCAGGTTGTAGCAGAGCCTAAAAAACGGGAAGGGTTTTGATGGACCCAAAAACATCTGTCACCTTGGGACCAGCCTAGCTGAGGACAGAGAGGAGAGGCTTATCTGCAGATGCTTGAACCCATGCTGATTGGTGTTTGAGTTCTGAGCATTCACCAACTAAGGAATGGAGGGATTATAAACGGCATTGGGAGGAGGATGAAACCTTGAATTGCGTTCAGAGAATTACCACTTTGCTTTGTGGGGTTCTTAAAACTAAAAAGATAGGAGAGGCTTACATATATGAGATGTGTTTGGAAATATCAGCATCCACTGGAATATGAACTTTGGAGAGGCCCCATAGTCCTCTGGGGCCCATGCAGCTGGACCTGGAGCTCCGTGACTCAGGGAGAAAGGAGGGGCAGAAGGAGACAGGATTAGTTCAGTCACATATAATTAGTCTCAGGACAAACTTCCCACTTCCCTCCTATTCCCTCCTCCCCTATAGTCACAATCTGGCTTTTTCAGCCCCTCCTCTTTACCAAATGTGATTTTCATTTTAAGCACCGTTCACATATATATGTATGTATGTCATGGGTAGGTGAGAAGGGAAGTCCTCTACTCTCCTAGGAATGGCACTGAGAAGTATGAAAATCAGAGCATTGATTTAATACCATTCACAGACATGAGATAAAAGCCCAAATTTATACATTTCCCAGGGTTTCATGCAAAAATGCAATCAGAAATAGCCTTTTAGCAGCTAGGTTGCTCAGTGGGTAGAGACCAAAGGTCCTGGGTTCAAATCTCACCTCTGACACTTCCTGTGTGACCCTGGGCAAGTCACTTAACCTCCACTGCCAAACCTTACTACTGTTTTGCCTTAGAACCAATTAATCCTATTGATTCCATGATGGACGATAAGGACTTAAAAAAAAAGGAAATAGCCTTTTGGAGCTTTGTCTAATCAGCTTGAGGACCCTCTGACCTTAGTCAATTTGCCCCCATTTATTAAATGGACAAGACAATTGAAACAATGAGGTAAGGGGGACGGAGGGTAGTTCCGTGAGGCTTTATTCTTCCCCAGGGCAGAGACCGTGTCTTACTGTGCTGCATTTCCTCAGCAGTGCCCTGTGCTGAGAGCCCTCCCACGTGTTGGATATTGAATAAATATTTATTTACTATTCTGAATCAATTGGGCCAGCAAAACAAGCCAGCACATGCCCAGGACTCCTGGCGTGCACCTGGGGGCCGGACGTCTCCTATAGGTTAACCTTTGCCCCATCCCGTTAGGATTGAGGACCGAGTAGTTTGAACGAGCACTTATTAAGTGCCAACTGTGCTCGGTGCTACAGACAAAAAGACAGCGATGAAACAGCTTACATTCACATGCAGTGGGTGACATTGAAGGGCCCCATCCTAGCTCGTGGGACGGAATATTGGGAAAAGGCTGATCTGAGCTTTGAAGGACACTAAGGCTTCCTGGAGGTGAAGGAAGAACAAGGCCCAGCGCTGTGTGTGAGAGACAGCCAGCAGGCCAGTGTGGCTGGACCAGAGGTCTCAGGAGAGGGAGCAGGAAGGGAAAGTTGGAGCCACGCTAGGACGGGCTTGAGACGATCAGTGAAGCAGTTTGCATTGACCCTTCCGTCTCTGGGCGCTCTCTGAGCCGTGACTCCCCCCAGGGACAGGGTCTCCATCCCTAGCTGAAGGGAAACCCTCCTGGTCCCTCATGGCCACCCCAGGGTCCGTGATCTCTCCTCAGGGTGGTTCACTCCATGCATACCTGTCGCCCGTCAGGATTCTGGTGGCTGTCTCCCAGGCCCCGGACACGCTCCTCCCTCCCTCTGATGGTGCCTGCCTGGCGTCTTTCCTTCCCCCTCCTCGAATCCGGGCCTCCAGCCTCCATAGTGATGCTCCTAAAATACGCCAGCCCTCCAGATCTCCAGGTTAGCCGTTGTCCAAGTCCTCCTCCTCTGCCCCGCTGCAGCCACCCACAGAAACGGCACCCTCTTGGTCTTGTCCTCAGCCCACAAAGGCCCCACCGCGGCCCCAGGAACTCTGAAATTCCGGGATCTGATCTGCCCTCTGCCCGAAGCGCCTCCCCTCATCAGCCGGCCTTGGCTCCCCTCTGCTCTCTTCCCCGTCTTGTCCCCTCGGTGCAGCAGCTCACAGTCATTCTGCTCTCTGCAGCCGCCCCGACCATTGGCTCTCCTGCCCATCTGCTAAGGGCAGCCCCGGATTCCTCCTACCAGCTCCGGCCTTCTTCTAGGGGGGTGCAGGGCAGGGTGGAGCTTCGGGCTGCAGTCCGTCCCAGATACTAACGCGATCTGCCTCAGCGTCCTCCCATGTAAAATGGGGCTCATGCTAGAGCCTCTTTCTCGGTGTCGTGGTGAGGATCAAATGGACAACCTTCCTAAAATGCTTCACCTGGTACGCAGTAGGTGTTTAATAAGTGCCTGTTTTTCCCCTCCCCCAAAGTCAGGAAGGACTCTGATGTCCAGGCCATTAAGAGGAAGGAAGGATGGACTAGAGGAGACGCCAGGCAGCAGATGACAAGGAAACTTGCCCCAGGCTAAAGAGGGTGACGATGGCCCCAGAGAGCTTGAGGGGGAAGTTGTGGGGCCAGTGAAGAGGGAGGGAGCTGGGGGAGGCCGGCGGGCGGGCTCGTTTCCAGGAGAAGTCAGTGGAGGTCATCAGACTCGGGTCTCTTAAGGACCAGTAAAAAAGGCAGCACTCTGGGGTCCAGGGGGCTGGCCGCTTGCTTCTTCCAGGTCCAGGACCAGCGCAAGCCTTCCCTTTGAGGTCGCCCGGCGGGGTTAGTGGATGGCGCGCTTGCTGGCCGCTTGCTTCTTCCAGGTCCAGGACCAGCGCAAGCCTTCCCTTGAGGTCGCCCGGCGGGGTTAGTGGATGGCGCGCTTGCTGGCCGCTTGCTTCTTCCAGGTCCAGGACCAGCGCAAGCCTTCCCTTTGAGGTCGCCCGGCGGGGTTAGTGGATGGCGCGCTTGCTGGCCGCTTGCTTCTTCCAGGTCCAGGACCAGCGCAAGCCTTCCTTTGAGGTCGCCCGGCGGGGTTAGTGGATGGCGCGCTTGCTGGCCGCTTGGCCTTCCTTTGCTCCCCATTCCCCGGGAGGGCAGGCAGCCAGGCTGACTTCTTCAAGAACGTCGATCTTCCCCAGACGGACGCAGAGCTTGCTCGGTTGGGGTCCACCCCAGGGAGGCTCCCTCGGGTGAGTGCCCGGCAGCGGGGCCGCAGAAGCCCCCGGCGATGCTGCCCGCGCAGCACCACGCTGGGCAGGGGGCGGCCTGTGGGAGAGCGGACGCTCTCCTTTTGTTCTTCAAAGGCAGCCCTTGTTTAGGCCAGGAAGAAAGCCATTCTGAAGTAGAGAAAGCAGAGATCTCCGTCCAGGCGGGTGGCAAATGGCGTTGCCTCGAGCAGTCCACTGGAATGGGAGCCGCCTAATGCATTTTCATTCAGTCCCCACGTCAGAGACCTGCCAAGCGCCCCATCGCCCAAGGCAGGGGCCCCTGGGAAGCGCGCTCTCCTTAGGCTGGAGGACGGACCACCATCCTGGGCGGGAGCCCCGCCCTGTCCTCCTGAGCCTCTTGAGAAAGGCAACTCGGCACCCTTTTTAGACCATCCCAAGAATCCCACCCAGGAGGGGGGCGAGCGTGGGGCAGCCCTTCTAGTACACAGATCCTGTTGGAAATCACCGCTCGGCCCTG
>NC_077229.1:23218108-23320608 GCF_027887165.1 Monodelphis domestica
ACAGCTCTGTCTTTCTAATGAGTGCTCGCGCTTTCCTCCACACAGATGATTATGAGCACTCAATGGGAGGCTCAGTGGTTTGGAAGGCAAAGGCCCAGTGGGCCCCTTCCCTTAGAAAGCCCCGCCCGAGCGTGAGAACGTTTCTATTACTGACGACAGGAAGGAACCCCCGAAAAGAAACTCGCTGGACATGGGGCGTCCACGCCCAGCCCAGAGCAGTGCCTCTCCAAAAGAACCGAGATCCATTAGGATTTGGCCTCCTTCTGTTTCCCTGTCCTTGGAGTGGGCCTTGGCATTGGTGGGCCACTGGCAGAGTCAGCCCCTTCGAGGCAGAAGCAGAAAAAGCAACAAACTCGGGGCAGCTGGCTGGCCCAGTGGATTCCTCCTCCCCTTCTCCTCCTCCTCCCTTCTCTTTTTCCTTCTCCTCCTCCTCCTTCTCCTCCTCCTCTTTTTCCTCCTCTTTCTTCCTCCTCCTCCTCCCCTTCTCCTCCTCCTCCTTCTCCTCCTCCCTCCTCCTCCTCCTCCTCCTCCCCCCCCCCCCCCCCCCCCCCGAGCTAGAACGCCTCCCTCAGAGATTTGCCCTGAGTCTTCTACTAGATGGGGATTCCCTGAGATGGAGCTAGAGAGACATCCGGAGATGTCCCCCGAGGAAACTAGTCTGCCAAGCTTCTCTAGTCTTAAAGAATTGCCTCGTACCCAGTGGGTCAGCGATCTCACAAGGCAACAAGCATTCATTAAGCGCCAAATGTGTGCTAGACAGAAAGGCCCCGGGAGCGCTCCGAGCCTGAAGGAGAGGTCCAAGCAGGGAGCTGCTCCAGAGGGAAGGAGGAACCCAAGAGGCTTCTTGCGGACGGTGGGACTTTTAATGGATGCTTGCAAGAAGCCAGGGCTGGGAGGGAGAACATTCCAGGCGTGAGGGACCACTAAATGAAACCCCATAGTAGCAGAATGTCGGTTGTCTAGTTCAAGGAAGGAGGCCGGGTGGTACAGTGGTTAGAGGGCCAAACCTGGTGTCTGAAAGATCTGACACTCAGTGACTGTGTGACCCTGGGCAAGTCACTGAACCTCTTTGGGTTCCTCATCTGTAGGAAGATGAGGAAAGAGAGACTTATTCTTCTTAATAACCTATTCAAAGTATTTGGAAAGCGTCAAACCCTATAGGAGGGTCCCCAGTACTTAGTGGGTCCTTAAAGGCTTGTCAAGGTACACTGACTGATAATTAATGGCTCTTACCTTACAGGAATGAGAAAAGGAGAGGGAAGGTCAGGGAGCTTCAGACTTAGCCAGGATCACCCAGTGAACAAGCATTAGAACCCGGATCTCTCACGCCAAGCCGGATATCTTATTGGCATACCCTCACCACAAAACCCTCCGTGGAGGGGAGCTGGTGCTGTCATTTCCTGGTCTTTCCCCGGTCTTCAGCTCTCTCTGCACTTGCTTCCTTTCTTCTTGGGGTCTGGCTTTGGTCTGTGCCCCGGGCATCGAGAACTTGGGATGCGATGCGCCACTTGGCTTCCTCCGCTGCAGCTGGCAGCCACCCCCTGCACCTGTGTGTCCTCCAGCTGGTCCATCTGTGGTGGCTCCTGTTCAGCCTGTCACTGTGCCAGCTGGGGTGGGCAGGTGTGGCGTTGGGGTGAGCCATCTGTGCAGGGCACGGGCACGCTCTGCCCGCTCCTTGGGGCTGAACTTCCTCTGGGAATGTCTGTTCTCTTGTGGAGGGCACATCGCTGGCCCCCACGTGGCTCTGCTTTTAGCTTCACCTTATAGAAACCATCTTTGAGATTCCCGAGGCTCTGCCTCAGGGCTTGAAGAGCTCTTTGGACTGTAGCTCCGAGAACAGAAGGAGAATGGTGAGTGCTTTGGGATTTCACCCTCAGGTGCCTCCTGCATCCACTGTTATACTTTCCATCCCTCCAGATTTTATAGTCACAGAACGCAGGACACCAGTGTTGGAAGGGAGCTTAGAACAGGGACTGTCAGAGCTGGGAGCAGGCTTAGAACAGGGACTGTCAGAGCTGGGAGGAGGCTTAGAACAGGGACTGTCAGAGTTGGGAGGAGGCTTAGAACAGGGAAAGTCAGAGCTGGGAGGAGGCTTAGAACAGGGACTGTCAGAGCTGGGAGGAGGCTTAGAACAGGGACTGTCAGAGCTGGGAGGAGGCTTAGAACAGGGACTGTCAGAGTTGGGAGCAGGCTTAGAACAGGGACTGTCAGAGCTGGGAGGAGGCTTAGAACAGGGACTGTCAGAGCTGGGAACAGGCTTAGAACAGGGACTGTCAGAGTTGGGAGCAGGCTTAGAACAGGGACTGTCAGAGCTGGGAGCAGGCTGGGGAAAGTTTTAAGTAAAGAAAATTAAATATCTGGGCCAGAAGGGCCTTTCGAGTCACGAGAGTGGAAGTGACTTTGCTCCCCTCACCCTTATAGTCTGGTGACTTGAGACGCTGTAGGCTATAGGGAAGGCTTTGAGGAGGCTCAGATTAGACTTGGAAGGACCCAGCAGATGGGGGACATTGGAGATTAGAAGAGGAGGGGAGGTGTTTGTGGTGTCATTGGGCTGGAGAGGACAGCAGAATCTTCTTCCTCCAAATCTCTACCACTCAGTATCTCAGGGCAAGCACTGCCTCCTCCAGGCAGCCTGTCCTTCTAACTGCCAAAAGCTTCCTCTTTAAGGCCAGTGTCTATGTAGCCTGTGTTCGTCTTGTACAGGTAAACATATGTATGTGATGATGTCTTCTCCATTGGAATGTCAGCCCCTGGAGGGCTAAGACTTATTCTGCTTTGTCTTTGTCCCTCCAGCACCTACCATGGTGTCTTGTACATAGTAAGTGCATACTAACTATCTTGGATGGATAAATTAGTGGATTTCAGGGCAGAAGAGGGTGCCCTGGAAGGCTGTCCCTGCAGAGCACTCTCTTTCTGCCCTTCATTGTGTCCCTACCTGCTGGTTCCCATCATGCCTTCAGACTTGCCCAAGTCTTCTCCATGCTAACAAAGCCTTGAAAGATCCTTCTCTCCACTCAATCTCATTTTCCCCTCCTTTTCTCCACCTCCTAGAAAAAGCTATTTGCTGTACTTTGCCCCTCTGCTTCCTCTCCACAAGCCTTTGCAACTGGCTTTTGAGCTCACCTGAAACTCCTTGCCTGGCACGATTAGTTCCTGGTTCTCCTCTCCCCTGACCACAGGTTTCGTCTCCCTAGAGTTACCAGCTATGTTTCCGTTGTTGAAATCCACTGGGTTCTTTTCAGTCTTCCTTCTGGACTTCTCTGCTGCCCTCTCTTCCTAGCTGCACTCTCTTCTCTGGGTTTTCCTGTGTTGGAGCAGGGACAGACAAAGAATCCCACCACATTTAAAGGGTCAAGAGGCTAAGCCCTGAGAACATCTCCTTATTTGATGCGAGCAAGACCTGAATACTTCCTTGAATCAAGCAAAGGCCTTTCTTTGGACTGAAGGTTTGAGTGAAGACCTGGCCATGACCTAAGGATGCTGTATGAAGGAAAGAGCTCATTTAGGACCAGAGAATAGTTTGGTCATGGAGAGGAAGGCATGAGGGCATCCAGAGATGAGCCAGAATGAACTAGCAGAATGAATAGGGGCAGCCAGTAGAAGAAGAGAAAGAAAGGCAGGCAGGAGAATGGCAGAGAAGAAAGCGCCCAGGAGAGCTGCTGGCCCCAAAGGCATCAGAGCTGATGACTCGGCTGCTCCCCCAGTTGTTCTCTCTTCCTCAAGGACTGAGGAAAGATCCAAGATGAAGGGCTGCTCTTGCCCCTCTTTTCCCAGTAGCAAGCATTGTACTATGTTCTGCTACTCCTCTATGGAACTTTATTTGCCTGAACCACAAAGAGGCCAAGTGGTAGCAAGACACCATGTAAATATAATTTGAGGCAGAAAACGAAATCTCTTTCTGAGTGTTAGGAATTTTCCTAGCTGGGGGCTCAGAGAGATTGTGGTGATATTCTTAACTCATTTAATATAGATACTCTGTAGCAGCAAAGAAGGGGGCTATATGGACCCGAGGAATGGTGATATTGCCCCTGGGTGCCAAACATTTTAACCTGGTATTATTGCATTGGCACTACTGTCTCCTCCTACTGGGCCCCTCCCACTAGCCTGAAGGTTCCTTCTTATTCTCCTTTGCTGGATCATTCCTATTATGCTCCCTTCTGTGGGTGTTCCTGAAGACCGTCTTGGGCCCTCTTTTCTCCCTCTAGGTTCCCTCACTGGATGATTCCATCCTCTCTTGTACATCTATTTTCATTATGTAGGTGGCTTGTGGATCTAGATATCTATCGCCAACCTCTTCCCAGAATTTCCGCCTCATATCCCCAACCATCTCTTGGAAATTTCAAACTGGGTGTCCCAGATTCCTCTGAAAGTCAGCAAGAGCAACAGAGAGCTAACCAGTCCTCCTTCCCCACACCCAGCTGGCCTCCAGACTACCTTTATTCTGATGTAAGCACCCCCATTCTCCCAAGTTCATAGCCTTAGGCATGATTCCTCCATCCTTCCCACTCGCTTACCCAACATCTCCATTGGTCCTGCCATTTCTCTCTCCCCATCATCTCTTGCATTCAGTGCCACTGTACTCCTACAGCTCCTCCTCAGTTCATGGCTATCACCTCTCATTGAGATGATTGCAGTGGCCTCCTAACTGGTCTCTCCTGCCCAATCCATCCTCCCCACGACTGCTCAAGTCATTCCCCATAAGCACAAATCTTGCTATCACTTGCATATTTCATAAACTCTGGAGGTTGCCTGACCTATGATACTGGGATTAACCACGTGAATTGATGCAGAGCAAAATAAGTAGAACAGGGAGAATATTGAACACCGTGACAGCAATATTGTGGGATGATCCACTGTGAAAGACGTAGCTCTTCTCAGCAACACAACAACCTGGGACAATTCTGATGGAGTTAGGACAAAGAAGGGTCTCCAACCCCAGAGAAAGAGCTGGCGGAGTCAGATGCACATCAAAGCCTACGATCGTTCACATTAGTCTATTTAGGGTTTGTTTGGGTTTTATAGGAGTATTCTCTTATAATAGTGACCAACACAAACGTGTTTGGTGTGATAATATATGTAGTATCCAGATCAAATTGCTTACCGTCTCTGAGAGGGGGAGGGAAGAGAGAGAGGGAGACAATTTAGATCTTTTAATTTTGGAAAACCTAGTTTGAAAGTTGTTATTACATATCATTGGGGGGAAATTCTGTAAAGAAATTAGGATCGAATATAAACTTCTTAATGATCTTTTGAAGCCCTTCACAAGCTGGTCCTAATCTCATGATCCATTAAGCCCCTTCATGTGCTCCACAGTCCAGCCAGACTGCCTTTTCTGTTCCTCATACAAGACACTTCTGTCCCTAACACCACCCCTTGGCCTGGTCCCTTTTGTCTGGTTGTCCTCCGTATCGGCAATGTTGTCTCTCCTCACTTGTGCCTTAAAGTCCTTCATGATGTGGCCCAACTCCATCATCATGTGCATGAAGCCTTTTCAGATCTCCCCAACGGCTGGTGTGCTCCCTCCCTCTCAAGCCATGTTGGATTCAACCACCGAGGCTTTATTTTGTACTCACTCAGTATAGAGTTGTACGACTCCATGATGCCTTCTTGACCAGATGAAAGCTTCCTGAGAGCAGAGGTTGTTTAGTGTTTGTAGCTGTGATCCCGATACGTAGTACAACGACTGGAACATAGTAGGTGCTTAATAAATACTTACTGATTGACTTCAAAACTGACACCCAGAGACATGAAAGCTTTGTGCAATGTCCTCCCACAGGCCAATTATAGCTTTGGAGCCAGAACCAGGGGCTCCTGACTCAGGAGAATTGGGTACCCCAATTCAATTCTCTCTCGTCGGAGACTTTCCGTGCTGCCATCGCAGATAGGGCAACAAGAGCCTAGAGCAGCCCAAGAGCAGTTGGGAACAAGGTTGAGGATATGACGCCTATCAAACAGGATGAGAAAAGGCCCATCATTTACCCTCAGAACTCACCTTCTGGTGCTTCTTCATCCTCGTCTGTGGCTGTCTCCTGCCAACCTTCTTCCCATGCAGCTCTCTTACCTGCTGCTCTCCTTATTCCCAATCCCCAGGAAGGTTGTTTGGGGTGATGGGAACAGCAGCCTGGCATAATGAACTTGATAAAGCACCTCGACTCATCACAGGAAAAATCACGGAAAGACAAGATGGAACATGGTTCCAAGAGTCTCTTAAATGAACTCAAACCTGAGAAATTGGTAGTTAACCCAGCAGACAGTGATTAGATTTTATGACACCTTCTTATTTTTAATTATTACTTTGAGTAAGGATACAGAATGGAGCTGATTCTTTCGCTTCCTTCCAATAGTTCTTTGCCCCATAGGCCGAGAGAGGAGCAGGCTCCCCCAAATGATAGGTTAACCTTTTTTGGGCTTTAGCCAAGCCGCTCACAAAGCACGCCTCAAATGGGGGTCTTTGTGTGAGTTAGAAGAACCCTAATATTTATGACTTCAGGAGCAGAAAGTCAGGGTGCATCCCTTTGTTCCGTCTAACACATGAACCTTAATGGTATATTTTCCCTCTGTGTTTAACTTCTAGCCTGAAGAAAATGATGTTATCCTCTCTGTTCTTAGTATTCAAATAACAGGTTCCAAAGAGTGCATTAAAAGGAGCTGGTGTTCTTCTCCCCAGAGCTTCAGAAGCAGGGTTCCGGCCATGCTCCGCGGGCCCCCATCCCCTCCTTGGTCAAATAGAGAAGCCTGTATGTGGCGTTCACATCCAGCTCCCCCCTGCCCTTCCCGTCTTCCTTCCCCTTGTCTCTGGCCCTCTCCCCTGTGTTCTTTTTGATCCCGTGGCTCCGGGCATCTCCTCTGGTGGTCCCCATGCTTACCAAGCTTCCATCTTTGGCAGGAAGCCCTTCCAGGCTCTTGCCTCTGTCCATTCTGCACAGAGCTTGCTTGTAGGATCCTTGAGGGAAGGGACCGTCGTTGCCCCCTTTTGTACCGCCAGCGCTTAGCACGGCACCGGACACATAGCAGGTGCTTCATACGTGCTCCCTGGTGGATTGTCTTGTAAAGTGCTTGGTGAGCCTGAAAGGACTCTCGGAATGCCAGCCACCAAAACGCAGTTCCCTCCCCACATCCTGGTAGGCGCACACTGGCCAGTGCCACCTCCAGGGGAGGATATTCCAGATGGCGCTCTAAGGCCGAGGCGGCTTCGTCCTGCCAGGCTGATGCCTAGCCTGGATGGTTGCCGACGGCAGGTTGCTCTTGGCTCGCGTCCTTCACTCTACAATGGCTAGTGGGGGCTCGGAGGTGACCCCTCGTTCTCAGGGGACGGCCTTTGGCAGATTTAGCAGGTGGGAGGGGCTTGGGGTACAGGCCAGGGGAGTCAGAGACCCCGCCCCAAGCAGTTCTTAGGAGGAATTTGCCATGGTGGAGGGAGCGCCCATCCTGGCCCTGACACGGCTGCTCCCTGATGCCTGGACGTGACGGCGTGATGATTTCAGGAAGCAGAGGTGGGACTACACAAGGAAGGACGGCGCTAAAGCAGCGGCAGAGGCCAAGGACAGAATGCAGTGTGTGTGTTCCTCTTTGAGCAGAGATTCTGTGTGTCCCCACTCCCCAACCCCCATTGGCAATTGGGATTTCAGAACCATGAAGAGAGGCTGCATTCTGGAGGAAGGCTCTGTTCTCTCACGCCATACCTCCACTGTCCCCTCTCTTCTAGCATAACTGGGCAAGGCCTTTCTTAGTATAATTAGCAATTTTATGGAAGCTTCAAAAAAAAGACCTTTTTATTGAGAGACATTTTCAGCATATTGTTCCAGAATTTCTTTTCAGGCCCTGTGAGAGCTCTTTGGTGCAGCAGAAAATGTATTTATTGAATTGGATTAAGGCCTGAATGCAACTTTGAGTCAGAAATGCTGACTCAGCCTCTCTCCATTTCCCTCTGAAATAGCCTTGTTTGCTGCTGCTGCTCAAGGCGGGATCTCCATTTCCCTCTGACTCCTTTGGGGCCCTTTCTGCCCTTCTCTCCAAAGAGTGACGGTACCCTGAGAGCCGAAAGCCCGCACCTTCCGTTGCATTAATGTCATCTAGAAGGAATCCAATAGCAATTACCGAGCGAAGTAAATTCTTCATTGCTGCCCACCTTTAGGAAGCCAAACTTGGTAGGCATCCCCAGGCGGCACTGGTCCTGGAGCAGGCATGCTCATGGGAGCCCCCCTTGGCCCTCACCTGCGTCACCTCAGAACCCATCAGGTGTCCATAGCTCTGGTCTCTCAGTCTCAGTCACAGGATTTCAGAGTGGGAAGCCCTCTCAGCCACGATCTTCTCCAAACCGCGCTGAAGAAGAAGCCCCCTCTGACATCTGTGACCGCTGGCCATCCAGCCTTTGCCCATTCAACTTTTCGATAATCCAAAGCTTCCTAACGTGAAGCCCAAGATGCTCTTGACTCTCTTCTCTATGACAAAGCAGCACAAATCTCAGCCCTTTTCACATAATGATCTTTCTTTTTTTGTCTTTTAATAGTCTTATTTTTCCCCATTTAAATTTTTTTCAGTTACAATTTTTCACCATCGTTTTTTGACATTTTAAAATGTAGATTGTCTCCCTCCTTCCCTCCCCACCCCCAGGCAGTGAACAGTCTGATAGAGGTTCTACCTGTACTTTCATGTAATGCAATTTTCCATATCGTCCAGGTCACGTGTCACACATACAGTAAGCATCTCAGGAAGGAGATCTAGTGGAAGATGGCTTGCTTGGATCTGCCTCAGATTCCAGCAGATCCTTCTTTGGCTGTGGAGAGCATTTCTGTGCACGATGACCTTGAAAAGGCAGTTACGGTGTTCCTCTAAGTCTTTGTTTCAGGCCAACTTTCCCCAGTTCCTTCAGTCAGGCCTCATCTGCCCCATAGATGAAGGACAGAAGTGAACAGTGCCCAAAAGAAACGCCAACTGTCAGCAATCTCCAAACCCCTGTAATAAGAGAACTGCACATTAAAGCAACTCTGAAGTCCTAACTCACACCTATCCACCTAGCAGAGATGGCAGTGATGGAAACCAGCAAATGTCAGGGGGAAGTGGGAGGACAGACAGGCTGCGTACTACTGCTGGAGCTCTGGAGTGGTCCAGTGATTCTGGAAAATGATTTGGAATTATGTCACGAAATGATATGAATCCTTTGACCCGGCAATATCGCCCCAAGGTTTATAGCCCAAGGAGAACGCAGGGGCCCCGGTGCACAAAAATTCTTTATAGCTGCACTTTTTATTGTAGCAAAGGCCTGAAAGCAAAGTTTGTCCCCCATCATCTGGGGAATGACTGAACCGGTGAAAGAGTGTGTGTGTAATGAAATATTACTGCGCCATTACAGATGACAAAAGGGATGCCTTCAGAGAAGCCTGAGAGATTTGAATGAACTAATTCAGAGGAAAGTCAATAACACCAGAACAACAATTTGTATGTGGACTACATCATTATAAATAACAACACTAAAAGACCTGATCAATTGAATGACCAATCGGGACACCAGATGAATAATGATCTAGCATGCTTCCCATCTCTTGGTAGAGAAGTGATGGACTTTAGGTGAAGAAGACCTATCTTTTCAGATTCAATAATACAGCACAATTGTATAGGTCAATTGTACTTAAACAAGGAAGGATTTTGATTGGGAGAAAGGGGGAATGCTATGGGGGCATATTATCAGTATTATAGAAAGAGAGAAAGGAAGGAAGGAAGGAAGGAAGGAAGGAAGGAAGGAAGGAAGGAAGGAAGGAAGGAAGGAAGGAAGGAAGGAAGGAAGGAAGGAAGGAAGGAGGGAAGGGGAGGGAGGAAGGAAGGAGGGAAGGGGAGGGAGGAAGGAAGGAAGGAAGGAAGGAAGGAAGGAAGGAAGGAAGGAAGGAAGGAAGGGAAGAAGGAAGGAAAGAAGGAATGAAGGAAAGAAGGAAGGAAGGAGGGAAGGAAGGAAGGAGGGAAGGAAGGAAGGGAGGGAGGGAGGAGAGTCAGTGAAACATAAAAATACACCTATGAGAATAGAAAGAAGCTCAGGAGGGCACACAGACAAAACACTAACACAGTTAGTATTGCCATATTAAAGCAGATATAGTCTTTTTAAAAAAAACCTTTATCTTCCATCTTAGAACTAAATTTTTTATTTAGTACTTTAGTATTTTTATTTAGTACTAAATATAGATTCCAAAACAGAAGAGTGATAAGGCCTAGGCAATTGGGATTAAGTAACTTGCTCAGTCTCACACAGCTAGGAAGTGTCTAAATCTAGATTTGAACTCAGGACTTCCCATCTCTAGGCTTGGCTCTCTAGCTATTGAACCACCCATCTGCCTTTTAATATATTATTTTTTTTAACCTTCACTTTCTGTCTTAGAGTCAATTCTGTGTATTGATTGTAAGGCAGAAAGGAGGTAAAGACTAAACAATAGGGGTTAAATGATTTACCCAGGGTTATACAGCTAGGAAGAATCTGATTTTAACCCCAAAACCTCCCATCTCTAGGTGTGTTGATATATTCTTTTAAAAACAAACAAGTTGTAAACAGTAGATTTACAGTTTCACATGCAATCCTCTTTTGTGCCCTTTGAATATTGAAATGATTGTTGATATTTGTCAATTTGATTTAAATTTTAAAAACAAATTTAAGAAATAATCACATGACATGTCAAGACTCTTTGTCATCTTGTGTTCTCTCCAGCTGATCAGAGTTACTTTTAAAATGTAGTGCCCCGAATTCCAGATGGGATCTGACCAGGGCAAGTACAATGAAAATGTGCCCTCATGATTACTAGAAATAATGCCTCAATTAATGTAGCCCAAGATTACATCAGCTTCCTAGGCTATCGTGGCACACTTTTGGACTCATGTCAAGGTTCCTAACCTTCAGAATTCATGGTTCTTCTTTAGACAAACTGCCCTGACCCTGATTTCCCCATCCTGCCTTTGTAAAGCATGTTGTTCAACCCAAGTCCAAGACTTTACATTGATTCTTATTCAATATTTTCTTATTAGATTCAACCAAATATCCTTGTCTGTGAATGAAGATCTATTTGGAGCCTACCTCTTTGGATCCAGTGTGTTACCCCTCCCTTCCTGTTTGGGGTTCTATATAAATTTAATAATGATATTGTCTATGCCTTTATCCCAGACATACGTTAAATATTAGACGGCTCAGGACCATGGACAGATTCTTGGGATCCTCCACTGGAACCCTTTCAAGTTGATATCAAGCTGCCAAGATCTACTCTATGGGTTCAGGTTAAACTACTTTTGAACTCATCTCATTGTACTGTCATTTGGCCCATATCTCTCCATACTTTTCAGGACATTCTTCCCAATATCATCAGATTATTTAGCAAGCATTTATTAAGTGCCTGCTGCATGCAAGTCACTGTGCTAGTTGCTATAGATACAAAGACAAAAACGAAACTATCCCAGCTCTTGGGAAACTTAAAATCTTGCTGGTACGCAGGGGATAGGTGCATTTATAGAAGCTTCTATTAAAAGGTATGGGATAGATACTAGATAATTTAAGGGGTAAGGTGTGAAAAGCAGAGGGTCGGAATTAGGCAACAAAGACTTTACATAGAAAAGGGCATGTGAGCTGAGCCTTGAAGGAAGCTTCAAGGAATTCTAAGAGACTGAGGTGCAGGAGGGCATAGAGACAGGAGATGGAGTGGCTGGGATGTGTGTGTGTGTGTGTGTGTGTGTGTGTGTGTGTGTGTGTGTGTTGGATTTATCATAGGTCACTGCCTGCTTAGGATTTAACAACGAGTAAAGAATAGAGGGTAACACTGGAGTTACAAACTTGGAATATTGTAATGAGGATGATACCCTGATTATAAATAAGGAAGTTCAGAAGTAGAACGGAGAGATAAGAGTTCTCTTTTGTACATGTTGAGTTTGATATGATTATGAGATATTGACTTCAAAATGTCCAACAGGGAGTTGGCAGTGCAAGTTAATGCTCAGGAGAGATTAATATTGGCCATATAGACTCAGGCTTTGTTAGTAAAAAAACTCTAATGAACCTATTAGAACTAATGACATCATAAAGATAGAGAGAAGAGGAGATGGCAGGATAGGGATAGAGAGATCAAGACGCAGGACAGTTAAAGACGAGGAGAAGTATGATGATCCAGCAAATAAGACAGAGACAGAGCAGATATTTAGGTAGAAGGGGAACCAGGAGAAAGCAGAATCATAAAAACTTAGAGAATTAATTCAGAAGGAGTGGTCAGCAGTGCCACAGCCTGCAGAGAAGCCAGAGTGGATGGAGATTGAGAAAGGGCAATCAGATTTGGCAGCTAAGAAATTATTAGTAACTGGGGAGAACAGTTTCAATGAACTGATGCAGTCAAAAGCCATATTGCTAAGGTCTAAGAGGTGAGTGAGAGAGCACAAAAAAAAAATAACAAATGTTGGTGTGGCTGCAGGAAAACAGGCACATTGATTTAGCAGAAGAGCTATGCATATGTAGAGTATAGCCATTTGGAAAACCAATGTGGACTTCTGCCCAAAATGTTACTCAGTTCTATGTGTTCTTTGAACTATTAGGGGTCAAAGGCCAATAGCATAAAGGGATTAAAGAAAGAATCAAAGATTTAAGATGCACAAAAATATTTATAGGAACTCTTTTTGATATGACAAATGGAAACTTTGGTGGCACCCATCAACTGTGAGCTAGCTAAACAGATCATGGTACATGGATTTAATGGAATCCTCTTTTGGTATAGGAAATGACAATTTCTGAGTGCCTAGGAGGGTTCATGTGTACTGATGCATGATGTGATGAAGTGAACAGAACCAAGAGAGTAGTTTTTACTATAATGTCAATATTGTAAAATAGAATGATTCTAAAAGATATAAAAACTTGGATCAACAAAATTACTAACCATGTTTCTAGAGGAGTTCTTTAGAAGAATACTGTCCTTCCTCATGGCAGAAAGGTAATGGGCTGATATGCAGAATGAGAAACTCATTTTTTTTGGACATGAGACCAGCAGGAACTTCCTTGAATGCGCATATGGATTACAAGAGCTCTATATTTCTTTATTCCCAGTGGATAGGGAGGGGTTGAGAGAGAGAAAAACTACTTGATAAAGAAAAAGGGAAAATGTATTTTAAAAGAGGGAAGGGAATACACATTGATTAAGCAACTAGTGTGTGCCAGGCACTGTGTGGTAGGTGCTTTACCAGTATCATTCCATTTGATCCCCACAACAACCCTGGGAGCAGACCACTCTTCTGGTCCCCATTTTACAGTTGAGGAAACTGAAGCAGACAGAAGGGGAGCAACAGTCAGCAAAGCTGATTGAAGGAGCAATTTGCTGCAGAAGCAGGAGGGAATGAGGTCAAGAATACATCTAGAGTTGGCCTTGGCAAGGAATAGGACCAGCTCTTCACCAGAGATTAAAGGAAGAATGGAGGGTTATGTCAATGGGCTGTGAGAAGGGGAGAAAGAATCCATAATGGATTGCCCCTGTTTTAGGCTCCTAGATTCTTAGAGCTAGAGCTAGAAGGGCCCTCAGAAGCCATCTGGCCAACTTCCTAACTTCATTTTACAGAAGAGGAAACTGAGGCCCAGGGTGACAAGGTGGCTTGCCTAAGGATATGCGGTTGATTGGCATCTAAAGGGGAATCTGAACTGGGTTCTTTGTCACCAGAGCCATATTTTACTTTCTCAGTAAAACAGGAGGCAAAGTCCTGAGCTGTGAGCGTGGGCCAAGGGGTGGTAGAGGGCGCCTTGGGAGATGGGGTAAGGTTTGGAGCAGCCACACAGTTGAATAAACTAGAGGATCAGCGGGAGGGGGCAGAAAAAGATTGCCTTGCCTCACTGAGAGCCCAATTGGGATTGGCTAACATACTGTACATTTGCAGGGTCCCAGGCAGCAAATGTGAATGGTTTTCCTCATCTCTGCTAAGCCCCACCTGAATAAAAACAGAGGGGCTGAATGGTGGGAGTGATCCCGGGTTTGATGAGGAGTGAGTGACAACAGGAGGGGGGAAGCAGTCAATTCCCAAGTGGAGGATGGTGTTGGCTGAACCAGTTCAATGGAGTGTGGAGACTGGAGTGTAGGAGAGTGATTCCAGAGGATGGGCGAGGGTCTGGGAAAGTATGGAGGGACGGAAGAATTGGAATGAACACAGGACCAGGACTGGGTTATAAGACAGGCCTGGGATCAGTCTTTCCGATGGATGCCTTTGATGACATCCCTGAGCTACTCAGAAACCCGGAGACTTCATGGTGTCCTTTGTGGAATCAGCCCACGCTTCCTCTTGTCTTTGTGTTGGAGACCTTCCGCCGTCCGCCCCCAGCCCTGGTGTCTGGCGCGTTTGCTACTGCCTTTCATGCCCCTTTAGCTGCAATCCAACAGCAGGACCAACCGCCCCGTCCTTTCCTACCTCCCGCCTTTGCTTACGCCATTCCCCGTTTCTAGAGAGCCCTTCCTTCGCCCCCATCTTTTAGGATGCCTTCCCTGAACCTCCGCTCTGAAGTCAATTCCCCCTCCGCCGATTTCATCACTTCTTAGGCTGTTCTTGTGCACTTCGTCATGACCAAATGCATTGGGTTTATCTCTGCCCTTGTTTTATCGCCCTCAGCAAAATCATAAAGTCAGTGACATCAGACTGTTGCACATTTCTTCTCACTTCTCCCAGGATCTAGCACAAGAGTACCTGACACGCAGTGGGCCGTTTAGGGTTTGTTGAATGAATGAGTGAACAACATAACTGGACTCATGGTCCTACGCCAGAATGTTGGCACTGGCCCCAGAGCTAAAACAACAGAAATTCACTGCTTGGATTTCACTGATTGCAATGAATTTTCCACTAAATCCATTATCTGATGCTGATTGAGACAAAGACAGCCTCTGGCGTGGCCCAGCTGCTGGAGTGCTCTGGGGGGAGTCATAACATGCTTGATGACTCAGTAAGCAGAAGGTAATGCAAAGAGTTCTCAAGCCCTTCCCAGCAAGGAGAGCTGGAGCTGGACCAGAGATCTTAGCCAGTTGGCCCTGACCAAACAGAAGGTCCTTTCAGAGTCCAGGCCCCATTAGGAGTTCTGGCAGGTCAGCCTTAGGACTCTCAGGCCTACTCAAGGCCTTACAGAGAGGGAAACTCTACGTGGAATCATTACTGAGGAAGCAGCCCAAGTCCTAAGACCCAGAAGGAATAAGCATCATGTGGACCCTGGGAATCTTCCACAAAGTGTTGGAGCAGATGGAGCCCTGGGGTGGGAGTCAGGAGAAGAGGGTTCTTGAGGCCTGATGCTGACTTCAGCCAAGTCACTCCTCAGTTTTCTCATCAGCAAAATAAGAAAGTTCAGCTTACATCTCTTATTTCATGACTCTGAAAACTCCCCTCCACCTTGACATCACCTTCATTTCAGAAGACATCCTTCCACCCGTCCCCTCCCCAGCAAGCTCTGTTACCTGGTAACTGAGATTTTAAAAGAAAGAAAAAAAGTAGTTCTACACTAGTTCGCTCATCTGTGAGGGTGGTATCCACCCCCAGAGGTCATCTCTAATCTCCAAAGAGAGTGGCAGAAGGGGGAGGCCCAGCCTGCTCATTAGAATTACAGAGAATTCCATATTGTTCTTAACATTAGATCTCTCCCTTCATTTTTTTCATTAGTTCCCTTGATATTCTTGACCTTTTGTTCTTCCAGATAAATTTTGATATTATTTTTCTAGTTCTATAAAATAATGATTTGGTAGTTTGATTGGTATGGCATTGAATAAATTAATTAATTTAGGAGGAATTGTCACTTTTATTATATTAGCTCAGCCTATCCATGAGCAATTAATATTTTTCCAATTGTTTGGATCTAACTTTTTTTGTGTGATAAGTGTTTTGCAATTGTGTTCATATAAATGCTGTATTTGCCTTGGCAAGTAGATTCCCAGGTATTTTAAATTGTATAGAGTGATTTAAAATGGAATTTCTCTAACCCTTGCTGCTGAACTTTGTTGGTAATATATAGAAATGCTGATGTTTTGTGTGGGATTTTGTATCCTGAAACTTTGCTAGGTGCTAATTATTTCAACTAGTTTTTTAGTTGATTCTTTAGGATTCTCTAAGTATGCTATTATGTCATCTGCAAAGAGTGAGAGTTTAGTTTCTTCATTGCTTGCTTTAATTCCTTCAATTTCTTTTTTCCATTTTGATCCTAGTAAGCATTATGTATGCATGATTCTGTACCTGCTTACTTTCATCACTCCATAGGAGTCTTCCCATGTTTCTCTCTCTCTTTTTAAACCTTTACCTTCCATCTTAGAATGTATATCAGTTTGTGAAAAGTGAATCAAATTTTCTTTGTTTATCAACTTTTAAGTTAATTAATCAAAAATTTAAGTACCCCTACTTAGTACCTTACTAATCATTAAGCATGAGAGTTCACAAGTCACTTGCTAGAGTGGGCGAGAATTCCAGAGGCCACTGGCCCTCCCCATCCCAGTGCTAGGCAAATTGAAAGACTGGGGTTGGCTCCTGTAAAGTGGGGAAGGGACAGGAAGTGATATGGGAAAAGGACTATAAAAAGTCCTGAACTTCCTACACAAGGAACTTCTTCTTGAGTCTTCTCCTTTGGAGTTCTTTGGAAGATGGCTCCTTGGGGCTTTTGGTCTTTGACTTCAACTTGGAGTTTTGGGCCTTTCAACTGGAATTTTTGGCTTTGGGATTTTGACTTTTAGCTTTGGAGCTTCTTGGAGTCAGGGACTTTCTTGTTGGGTTCACTACTTCCTCGGTGAACTTAGCTCATGAGGTTTTTCTGCATTGCGACCTTGGCTGAATCCTGCCTAGCTTGCTGGTGAGTGACTAGGATTCCCACATGGAGATTGGAACTCTGTTGGGGAGCGAGCTTCATTTCATTGGATTAGCACTTAGGGTAGGCCAGACAGTCTCCTTACCTCTTTCCCTTCCACATTTCCCTCATTTTTACTAATATTCCAATTAAACAAAATTGTTAAAAGCCACTAATAGTTTTCCTGACTTAAGGGATAATAATCGGCGACCACTTTTTTATAACTCTTATTTAGTCAAAATCTTAATTTAGCCATTATAGGTTTCAAAGCAGAAGAACAGTTAGGGCTAATATCAATGGCAGTTAAATGACTTGTCCAAGGTCAAACAGTTAGGAAGTGTCTGAGATTAGATTTGAACCCAAGTCCTTCTGTTTCTAGGCCTGGTGATTTATCCACTGAGCCACCTAGCTAACCCTCACTCCTTGCTTCTCTTAATTCTTCATGTTTGTTGTTTCTTGTATCTCAGAAATATTCCATCACATTCAGGAACCACAAGATGTTTGGCCATTCCCCAAATGATGGCCATCTCCTTAGTTTCCGGTTCTTTGTTACCAAAACAATATTGTTCTTGATGCTTTGCTTTATATGGTGCCTCTCTTAGGGACTTCTGACCTCTGTACAGCCCTAGTGGTGGGTTCTCTGGGTCACCCTCAGCTCTTTTACTATCAGAGACCAGTTTCTGTCCTGTTTGGAGGCATTCGGTTTTAGAGTTTTTAATTCCTCCTCACCCGCCTGTTTAATCACGCTAAAGAATCTCCAAAGTTCTAGGTCCTTCCCCCCAACCTCTAAAAGCAGCCATGTGCTTCCTCTTTTTCTTGCTACAATCCCTCATCCATGAATTAGTCTTCCTGCTGCCAGTTTGTAAGGCCTATAGTTTGTGCATTCAGTGAATTTTTCATGAGCCCAGGGGCCAGCCAACAGAGGCCCAGCCCGTGGACCTAGCTTGTGCCTTCTGCCAGCACTTAGCTCCCCTGGAATCATACACTTCCTGAAGCAGGTTCACTGAGCATCCACAAGGGCTGGCACCAAGCGGAACAGATTGCTCCTGTCCAAGAGGCCCGGCCCCTTTAGGCCAGTCCCCTGTACATGAACCACCCCAAAGGGTTGGGCACATGCTTGCTAGGAAGCCAGACCTGATGGGCTTCTCATCCTCGGTTCGGGGATTTTAGCGGAGAATACCCCAGCAAACCTCCCGGCACCTCTATCTGCATGGCACAGCAGTCACTTCGAAGTTCTTCCCTGTTCTGCTAACTCACTTGGAGCCTTGGCAGAGCAGGGAGAGGGGCCGGGGAGGGGGAGAGAACACGTCATTGGTTTATATCTCTTCCCTCGCCTTCTAACAAACTCTTTGCTGCCTCTCCCTCTGGAAAGGGCTTTCTGCTGAATTGCATCTGGCAAAAGAAGCCTCTTTGAGCTTCGCAAATGAAAAAGAACCATAAAAAGTGTTCCAAACTATTAAGATATTTACAAAATCTTCAAGGGAAACTCGGCGCACCAGAATTTTCCAACTGCTTATGGGTTTGCCAGTTTACAAGGGCTGGAGAAGCTAGCCGGGAACCTCCCAATAACAATGTTTTCTATAGAGCAGTGCTTGGTATGAGGAAGTTATTCTTGGCTCCACCAGATGGTTTTAGTGTAGAACAGGGGGGAGATCACTGGATTTGGGGAAAGAGGATCTTGGATTTGAACCCCGGGTCCTGTGTGACCTTGGGCAAATGATCTGCCTTTTCTGGACCTCGCTTTCTTCGCTTGTAAAATGAGAGGACTGGATGGAGCGATCCCTGAGGTTTCTTCCTCCAGCTCTAAATTCTCTGAACCTAAAAGTATTCTCCACTCAAAGAACTGCTGGAAAAGTCAGTTCTTTGGAAGCAGGACCCCAGTATAGACGTCAAAAACGCTGTCAAAGGGCTGACATTTCTCCTGCGTTCTGGCTGCCGTTCGTGGTGGGAAAGGGAGAGGGATACGGCTTACGCCCAAACCAGGCTCTTTCACCCTCCGTGTGGGCCATGCCTTGCCTTTCTGCAGTGCTCTTGGAATTTGATGGATGCCAGCAGCCCGGACAAGCTGAGACAATATACAGGAAAGCACTTGGGAAGGTACTCGTCCAGTCGGCCCGACCCACGACCTAGAACAGGACATTTCATGTCTGTGAAGCACACATGAGGTCTTTGGGTCCATCCAGCAATCCCTTGGGCTAGGCGGGAGAAAGAGCATTATCCACCCATTACAGATCAGCAAACTGACTGCCCGGCATCTCAGACGAGGGCCAGGCTCCAAGTCCACTTGTCTCTGCTCTCCAGGGCGATGGCTTTCACATTGTAGATGGCTCAAATACTCGAGGGGAAAACTATCCCTGTGGGCCCTCCTGGAGAGGGGCCCAACTTCTGCCCCTGCTCATCGTGGCAGTCCGAGCTCGGCTGGACATGGGGGTGGGGGTGGCGGCGAGACACATCCCCCAAGGGGACACTAAGTCTCTGGGTGTTCAGAGACCGTCCCGTGTGAAGGGGCCAGTGTGGACCTCGGCAAGGTGCTGGCCTCACTGGGAACGCTGCTGAGCTGTCTCTGGACGGTCTCTAAGCAGTTCTTGTTCCCGTTTCCTGCCCCCAAGCTTGCTGGGTCTGGGAGGAGAGCAAGTGATGGTCTGCATTGCGTCAGTGTTGAAGATCTATGGAGCCTGGCTAGCGCTCCCTTGGGATGCCGGGTGCTGGGAGGAGTCCCTGTCCCACATTTACAGAGGGAGCACTGAGGCCCAGAGACACGTAACTTAGCTACTTCCTGTGAGGATGGGAGGGAGCACTGAGGCCCAGAGACACATGACTTAGCCACTTCCTGTGGGAGGGGAGCCCTGGACCATCCTGACTCCATAGCCAGTGGCTTTCCATTGCCCTGTGCACTCCGCTCTTCTAGGAAAAGCTGTCAAGGCATCAGGGAACTCATGCTAAAGATCATTATGTTCATTCCCGTGCTTTCTCCTTCACGAGAGCCCGAGCAGTCCAGGGGGCCCATTTCACAGACGAGGAAAGCCCGGTGTTCTACACTAGTCAGTGGGCCGAGCCAGAACTCAAACCCAGGCCTGAGGAGAGGCCCAAGTCCCAGGGCTCTTCCCGCTCCACCTTGTGGCCTCCCTAACCAGACTCTTCTCACAATAGTATTCTGTGGAGGAAGAGCCGGAGTTCCTCTTCCTGCCTTGAGCTTTATTTCCCTTATATGGTTTGTCTTTTTCCTTGGCCTTTTGGCGATTCTTCTTTGCACTTATTCCATCTGTGCCATCTTGGAAACCATCTTGTTCCAGCCGAACGTGCTAATTATAAATGCAGGAGCAGAGATGTTCTCCCGGAGCCCTCCCCTGCTTCCAGGCCTCTTGGCAGCTCCGGCCCCGGCCTCTTTTCACCTCCCACATTCTCGCTGGGTTTCTGGGAAAGGCGGGAGCGGCAGGCAGAGGTGGCTTCGGCCAGCAGCCTTGCTTGGGGCTCTGGGCTTTGCCGTGGCCCGGGGAGAGGGTGGCCTTCTCTCTGGTGCCAGCTCCAGTGGTCCTGCTCCAGAGGGCGAACTCCTGGGGGGTGGGGAGGGGGGAATGCCACAGAGCCTCATCCCTTCTTTCTTCCAATGCCTTATTTCTAGAGTTTGAGGGCACGAGGCCCCCACACGCGAGCCTTCTTGCTGACAGGGCCTTTGGAGCTGGGTGCCCGGCAGTCAGGATGCACTCTGTGCCGAGCTCTCACCCCTAGCAGACCCCAGGAGGAGGTGATGATCCTTGGGTTGGGGATGTCTACTTCACCAGTTATCTTCATTTAGTCATGGGTTCAGACCTTAAACAGTAGGGGCTTTGATCCACACTACCCACGTGCCCGAAGACAAGTCACCTGAGCAGGCCAGGACGCACCTTCTGCCAGTGGACTGCGGAGGGGTTGGACTAGACTGCATCTGAGTTCTCCTGAAGTTTGGAGCCCACAGCCCAGAGGGAGGCTGGCCAGGAGGGCAGGATGGGCTGGGAGGGCAGGCTTGGGAGGGTAGGATGGTTCGGGAGGGCAGGCTTGGGAGGGCAGGCTGGCCCCAGAGGGCAGGATGGCCCTGGAGGGCAGGATGGTCTGGGAGGGCAGGATGGTTGGGAGGGCAGGCTTGGGAGGGCAGGCTGGCCCCAGAGGGCAGGATGGCCCCGGAGGGCAGGATGGTCTGCGAGGGCAGGATGGTTGGGAGGGCAGGATGGTCTGGGAGGGCAGGATGGTCTGGTAGGGCAGGCTGGCTGTGACCAGCCTAGCAGAGGTAGAAGAGCAGAGCACTGCAGTGAGTCTGGGCCCATTTGGGCCCAGGCTGGGTGAATGGATCCAGACTCCACAAAAACACATCAAGTGATGATTAGAGTTTTGGCATTAAATGATGACTCTACTGCAAATATGAATAATGTGGAAATAGGTTTTGAACAATGATACATGGATAACCCCATGGAATTGCTTGTCAGCTTTGGGAGGGGGGAGGATAAAGTGGGGGAGGGGTGCATTATGAATCATGTAAGCATGGGAAAATATTTTAAATTTAAAAGTTTTTTAAATAGGTTAAAATTAAAAAATTAAAAAAAAAAAAACCCGCAGCAAGTACTTAGCTGAAGGAGATGCAAAAGTGAATCAGGGACAGTGTTCGGCCCTTGGGATTTCTTTATTGTTTCTGGCGCCTTTGGAGGAAAGCATCTGGGAGGGGCATGACCCATGTACGAACAGCCCAGAAGCATGGGCTAACCCAAAAACCACCCACACGTCCTGGGTTGGAATCTCAGCCTTTCGGCTGACCCTTTGGGGCCTTTGGTCCTCGGGCCCCTGCCCAGGGAAGGACTCCGTCCAATCTGCCTCTTCCCGCCCTCCAGTGCGCCTTCCCCCTTGTAATGGGAGCTCCCTGGAGGCAGTCAGCTGGCTGGCTTGCGGCCGTGTCTCCAGCCAGTAGCCCAGGGCTGGACACACAGAGGTGCCACTCGTTCATTCGCAGCTCTGGCCTATGAGCCTGTCCATCAAGGGTGCCCGTGAGAGGCCGTGGCATCGGGCTGAGGATGAGGAAGGCCCTTTGGGTCTGGGGCTCGAGGCAGTGTTTCCGGTGGCACGTGAGCAGGCAGGATGGAGGCTGGCCAGAGCTGGGCATCTGCACAGGCAACGGCTCTCCACGTTTGGTGATTCGACAGGTCAGAAAGCCCCGCCTGGGCTTGTCTGCTGGGCTTTCCTTTGTTCCTTTCTTGGGATTCCAGGGCCAGGAGTTGTAGGAGGGCCCGCTGTATCTCCGGGGCTTTTGCTCAGGCTCTGAATAATTGATGATCTCCACTCCAAAATGCTAGCAAATCGCTCCAGCAGCAATAATGGAATGTGACAGCCATGGAGTCCGGAGTCTGGCCCCGCGCTGGCTCGGGGCTTTACAAGCCCGTCAGAGTACAATTGCGGCTTTCTCCAGCTGTTAGGAGGAGCATCCTGAGACAGGGAGGACCCAGGTAGGGAGGAGGCAGGCGGAGGACGTGTGCTTCTGCCCCAAAACAAGGGCCTCGGGACCCCGCTGGTTGTTGGGGGGCAGCCAGGGGCTGAGGATGCTCCCGCTGCCTTGGCCTCCAAGATGCTCCGCTGCCTGGGGCAAGTCAGCCGGGCTCCCTTTGTTCTCCTGGGCCTCCCTTCCGGGTCCCAAGGCCTGTGTACTGGGGTCCCTTCCAAGGCCAGCAGTCCCTGTTGCAAGCTCCCTGGCAGCTGCAGCATGTCTGAGAGTGGTTCTGTGGCCCTTTCCGGAAATAGGACACCGGCCGGGGCTAGAGCGAGCTCCCGGCCTTGATTTCCCGCCCTGCGCCCTGCCTGGCGGCCCAGGACAGATCACTTGGCTGGCCGGAGCTCTCCCGGCGGTGGGCGGAGTTTCCACCCCGCCCCTTCCTGTCTCGGCGCCTCCATGACACCTCCCGGCACACCATGCGCTCCGCGCACGCTCACCAAGCTCTTTCCCTTCTCTGGCGAAAGGCGCTCTTGCAATGGACGCTGCTCCGGAAGGGCTTCCTCCGGATCAGCAGCTACTTTACTGGATGCACAGAATGTTCACATGACGGACAGCAAGCTCCGAGGCTCGGGACGGGGCGGTGCTTCTGGGTTTGTTCAAGGGCTGAAGAGCCGCCATGGGGAAAGAATGAAGGGATGAATGCAGGGATTCAGGAGCCCCATTCGTGCTGGCTGTTTCGGGGCGCTCGCTCGTACTCTCATCAGAGGAGACCGTCACAAAGCACTTTCCCGGAACATCCCACACTGCGGTGGGCGGCGGGCGCTAGCCTGACCTCCACTTTACAGACCAGGACACTGAGGCAGGCGAAGGTGCAGTGACTTGTTCAGGGTCTCACAGCTCCTGCACATCTCGGGCCAGAATTCACTCCAGCGCCGGCTCCAGGCCGGGGAGCTCTTGCCATCGCTCCCCTCCTGCTGCCTTGTTGTTCGGTTGGATGCCGAGAGCTGAGGAGCCAAGCGGCCCCCTGGGGCAGATGGAGCTCCTTCAATCCCAAAGCTGCTCACATCTCCGGTGGGCAGACAGAGGAGCGTGATGGAGAGCGAGGTCTGGAGGACCTTCGGGGCAATGGGGCGAGGAGGGACGGCCAAGCCGGGCTCCAGAGGCAGGCCGAGACCAGGAGGAAATGCCCGGGGAGGGCGCGTGAGAGCCCCGGCAGAGAAAGATCACACTTGCTCCAGAGAGGAAGAGAAGGGCGAGGGGCCAAGTGACAGGGAGGGGATTTTGGCTCCAAAGTTTAGGAGTGGTCTCCACTTGGGGGGAGGGGCAGTGAGGCGGCACAGCTCTGTGACCCTGGACAAGTCATTTCACTCCGCTGGCCTCCATTTCCCCATCTGTAAAATGAGCAGCAGAGAGAAATGGCAAATTGCACCCGTATCCTTGCCAAGCAAATTCCAAATGGGTTGAAAGGAGCAGGCCCGACTGCAGCGAGCACATCACCCAATTCCGCGGGGAAGGGCCCTAGAAATCTCCACAGCAGGACGTTGTTTCCCATTTTGACTGGTGACTTGGACAAGGGCACACGCACCGTCCTTTCCGCACAGGCACACGACTCACCATTGTGGGCCGTCGCTCCCAGCCTGGAGGACAGAGACAGGACCCGAGGAAACCCTGAAAAGCCAGAACATCGGCTGCCCCAAGCAGGGTGACGAGGAGATAAATGCGGTCTCGTCCTGGGGCTCAAATGCCACGCTCCTAGGTCCAAACGGGTGGCGGCGTGGCGCGGCTAGACAGCGGCTTTGTTTTGTTTTGTTCCCTTCTGTCCTAGAATCATTCCTGCCTGTCCACTCCAAGGCAGAAGAGGGGGGAGGAATAGGCGGGGGGCTTGCCCAGGGTTACACAGCAAAGGCGGGGTCATCCTTGAACCCAGCACCTTCATCTCCCAACCTGGCTCGCCATCCTCTGAGCCCCACCCCCACCCCAGCAGTTTGTTCCTGAAGAAGAGCCCAAGAGCCGAACGGAGACAATGCTCTGAATGGCTCCTCGGATGGGCAGAGGGGATGCAAAGGGAGAGGGACACCTGCTGGAGGGGCTGTGGGAAAGCAGGTAGCATTCCGTCCCTGGTGGCAGCGCTGTGCGACCATGCTCAGAGCTGTGAAGCGGGCGTGCCTGCCTTTGGACCCGGCGCTATCAGCCCTATGCACGCCAAGCAGGGCACCGCCAGCCTGTGGAGCCCGGGGCAGCCTTCCCTCCCCGGATCGGATGGGTGACAGGCGTCTTCAGGCACGACCTGGGGATTCTGGGAATGTTTGGTGGAAGCCCTGGGATGAGCGCCTCGCGGATGGGCAGAGTGTCAGGAAGCCACCGGCCAACGTTGTTTCTTCCACAGAATTGAAAAAAAAAGTATTAGATGGTCCAAATCCAAAGAGCCCAGAGAGAAAGAGAGACAGACAGACACACAGCGAACAGAAGGACTCGGAGAACCACTGAGAGTCTGTCCGAAGGGTAGACCGAACAGCCCCACTGTTAGACGGGCAGCTTCGGAAGACGTTGGGAGTCGGATCCGCACCGTAGCCAGCCGCGGCCTCCTGATGAAGCGGGCCCACCTTCTGACGCCAGCCAGACGACTTTGTGCGGCCTGGGCCAGAGAAGAATGCGTTTCGCTTGAGTGTATCTGTTTGTAACAGATTCAGGCACTCGTCTTTCTTCCTCACCAAGGATGCGGCCTTGGGGGGAGGTGAGAGAGAAGGAGGACTTTTGTGCATTGAAAACCATCTGAAGCAGAAAAAGGAGACAAAAACAGAAAAGAAGAAGGGGGGATTAGTAGCCTACAAGCGCGGTATGCTTCCGAGGGGTCATGTGAGAACTAAAAGCACTCAGTCCATTTCTCCAGAGGTCAGGAGATCCCAGCCCCACCGCGCACGGGCCAGAGAACACCCCAAGAGTAAATTCAGTTCTTAGGAGCCCCATTTCAGAAATGACGTGGATTCGCCGGGAGAAATAGAAAGGAGGCAGCCAGAAGGCCTCGTGGAGATCCTTTGAAGGAAATGGGGAGGAGAAACCACTGGGGCAACAGCTGGGCTTTGAGGCATTTGAAAATCCTCCTCCTGAAAGAAGGGGGCTAGACGGGTTTGATCTGGTCCCACCAGGATCCAGGAGCAGAACCTGGAGCAATGAAGGAAGGAAGGTTGCCAAGAGGAAAATACAGACCTAAAGGACAACCCTTTCCTGCCAGTGAGGGCCGAGGCTCCTCTCCCAGCCGCCTGGGAGCAGCCCCAGAAGCACATTTTTAAATGCACAAAAATAGGAGATGTAGAACAACAGAGAAAACCTGAAATGTGGAAATATTGCTAGAAAAATACTTTTGAAAGTTCACAGACCCCCAATTAAGAACCTCTGACAGCGCTAACGCAGAGGGGAAGGAGCTGCCCAGCCCCTCCTGGGAAGGAGGGAGGACCACGTGCCCGGAGTCTTGTCTTTGGTCCCTTCTCAGGGGTGGCGGCGGGGGCTACAGTCTGGGTGAGTGACAGGCTCCCCCTCATAGAGATCTCTAAGCACCAGCGCGCTTCCTCTTCGTTTCTGTGATTTCAGAAAGTGGCGGCATCAGATCGGGGTTCCATGAAGGGGTCGCCTTGTGATTCCAAGATCACGTGACTGCAGGAGGCCTTGTTGGGGGTGGGGCTTGCTAAGAGGCCTGTATCAAGGGAATTACAGAGCATCAGGAATTCAGTGCGGCAAACACCCCCCCCCCCCCCCCCCCCCGCAGGCTCCAAAACTAGGGAGAGGGAAGCCATAGGTTGGTTTTTTTAAACTCTCACCTTCTGTTTTAGGATCAATCCTGGGTGTGGGTTCCAGGGCAGAAGAGGGGTAAGGGCTAGGCAACGGGGCCTAAGTGACTTTGCCAGGGTCACCCAGCTAGGAACTGTCTGAGGCTGGATTTGAACCCAGGACCCCCATCTCCAGGCCTGGTTCTCTATCCACTGAGCCCCCAGCTGCCCCATTAAGAGAGGTTTTAATTTCCGCACAAACTATATTCATGTTTTACCTAATAACCTTTGCCCTGCGCGTGTCACAGTGGCCGTTACCCAGGCCAGGCCATGTCAGGAGCCTTCCAGTCCTAGGGCTAGGAGGGACCTTCAGGCTCAGAACACAGTTTCTCCCCTCTGAGAACTTCCGTTCTCATGGAAGAGAGGAAGGAACAATCTGTGCTGCCGGCTGGGGCCACTGGAGATGGGGGGTCCTGGCTTCCAGGCTGCCCTCAGACCCTTCTCGGCTGTGTGAGCCTGGGGGGGGGGCACTCGTCTGCTTTGGAACCCCCACACAGCATCGCTTCTAAGATGGTGAAGGGCCAGACAGACAGACAGACAGAGATAGGGAGGGAGGTAATAGACAGACACATGAGTATCTCTGTGTAGGCAACAGGCACATATCCTAGGCATACGTGTGTGCACGTGTGACATATATGTGTGCAGATACACAGTATACATCTGTGTATGCATCCGTCTGTATCTGTCATCTCTGCCTCTATGGCTCTGCCCGTGTGCGTATCTATATCTGTAGAGGTCATTCCCTGTAGAGAAGAGTTGAGTTGAAGAGAACCGGTGAAATCCCCCAGGGCGAGCCTCGAACGTGAAAAGCCAGCCAGGAGAGCCCCGCACTGCCCCCAGGACGGCCGGACGGGGGCCCCTTCCCTGTCCCACACTGTCCTTCTCTTTGCATGAGAAATCACAGGACATCCTGCAGCCTGAGCTCATGGAGAAGAGAGTCCCGAGGGCGCCCTGTGCATTCCACACCTCGACCCGCCAGCCCACCCATCGGAGCCTTGAACTCGACCTCCAATGATACCCATTTGGAGATTAGATACCGTTTCTTGACTTCTTCATTCACTTATACAATATTTATTAAGCTCATCGTATGTGCCCTACTAGGGGATGGGCCTCTCGGGGACCGCTACAGTTCAGAGCCCAAGTGCTGCTGAGAACTGAAAAGGCTTTTTCTGCACTCTGGGTCATTTTGCCATCCCACAATGCTAATGAGTTAAAAATTAAATGTTCTGGAATCAGCTCAATCCCTCCCCAAAGCACCACACCAACCAGCCAACCCATTGGGTCCTTGCTTTACATTTGAACGTTGTCTTTTTCATCGGGTTATTTTAAAATTCAATCTTTCACCGAGGGACTCCAGTTAGCTGAGCTCTAATTCTTACATCTACCCTGAACAGGAAAAATAGTTTTAACATGATATTGAAAAAATCTATAAGGCCAAGGAACCCCTCACTGTGTGTTGATTTCCATTGTTTCCTTAGTTTGAGCTTCCTCACTCCTTCCTTCCTCTCTTCCTTCCCTCCTTCCTTCCCTCCCTTCTTCCTTCTCTCCCTCCCTCCTTCCTTCCTTCCTTCCTTCCTTCCTTCCTTCCTTCCCTCCTTCCCTCCCTCCCTCCTTCCCTCCTTCCTTCCTTCCTTCCTTCCTTCCTTCCTTCCTTCCTTCCTTCCTTCCTTCCTTCCTTCCTTCCTTCCTTCCTTCCTTCCTCCTTCCTCCTTCCTTCCTTCCCTCCCTCCTTCCTCCCTTCCTCCTTCCTCCCTCCCTCTCTTCCTTCCTTCCTTCCTTCCCTCCCTTCTTCCTTCCTTCCTTCATTCCCTTCTTCCTTCCTTCCCCCTCCCTCCCCCTCTTCCTTCCTTCCTTCCTTCTTTCCTTCCTTCCCTTCTTCCTCCCTCCCTCCCTCCCTCCCTCCCTCCCTCCCTCCCTCCCTCCCTTCCTTCCTTCCTTCCTCCCTCCCTCCCTCCCTTCCTTCCTTCCTTCCTTCCTTCCTTCCTTCCTTCCTTCCTTCCTTCCTTCCTTCCTTCCTTCCTTCTTTCCTTCCTTCCCTTCTTCCTTCCTTCCTCCCTCCCTCTCTCCCTCTCTTCCTTCCTTTTCCTTCCTTCTTTTCCCAGCCCCCATGTTGGAGGGATAGATTAGAAATTGCACAAATAAAGCTTTAGAACCTGGAGTGAGCCTGGATGCCCCCAATTTAGTGTTCTCAGCTCCAAGGAATGCTTAACACCCAGGAGCATGCACGGGTCTGGAGGCTCACTTCTAGTCCTGGCTGGGCACAGGACATGGCATCAGAACGGATTGGAATCTTAGCCCTGTCGTTACTATCATACCTTCCTGAGCCTTAGCTTTTTTAAGTAATAAAATGGGGATAATCATATTTGCACATGTGAAAAGACCTTTGTGAGTTGTAAAACTATGTGTGAATATGAGCTGTTTTATGAACTATTACTTCGTACCAATGACAGAGAAGCTTACCAGTAGATAGTTTCTTTCTCTACAAATCCATTATGTTCCAGGGAAGGTACTATGTTTCCAAGAATTTCAGGTGTTCCAGTAATAATCTATGAACCCATGGCTCCAATAAGCACTTTCCTTTTTCGTGGATGTGACCACCATTAGCAGCAAGCACTTATTCATCACCAACTGTATGCAAGGCAGAGGTATAAAGACAAAAGCAAAAGTCCTTGAGAAACCCACATTCTTTTTTTTTTTTAAGTCCTCACCTTCCCACTTAGAATCAGTCCTGGCTATTGGTTCTAAGACAGAAGAGCAGTACAGACTAGGCAATGAAGGTTAAGTGACTTTCCCAGGGTCACCCAGCTAGGAAGTGTCTGAGGGCAGATTGGAACCCAGGACCTCCATCTCCAGGCCTGGTTCTCTATCCACTGAGCCCCCTAGCTGCCTGAGGCTTTATCCCCTTGAGCCGCTGAGCTGCCCCTTAGCTCCTCTCCTCTCTAGAAGACCCTTTTCAGGTTGGTTCTTCCATCAGTGACTCGCTCTAGACTGCTTACATCTCTCCTCTCTCCCCATCCCAAGGCCAAGGATTGGCTTCCATGGAATGAACACAAGTTGCTGCCATTTAATTAAGCTTCCCTTGATCCTCCGCCAACCCCGGGCCATCTTTGCAGGGATGTGGAAGCAGGTGGAGACAAGAAGGAGAAAATGGAAACTTTGCCCTGTGCAGGGCTGGAGAACTCGAGGGTTTTAGCTGGGAAAAGGTACAAATATTCCCTGTCATTTACAGCGAGCTTCAGGCCTCCGGAGGGAATCCTCTGCATCATTTCATTGTACTTTCACCACAGCCTCCGGCTCTTACTGTCCCCATTTTACAGATCAAGAAACTGAGGCTCCTCAGAGGTAAGGGAGCCCGGGATCCTACAGGGCAGGGCCCAAGTGTGGGGTCAGCATTCACGCCCAAGGCCCTGCTGACCCTTAAGCTTGATGCTTGTCGCTCTTTGCTCTCCGGTGGAGCAGGCAGCTTAGACAAAACTCGCCTTTGCTCGCAGTTGCCGGGTCCGTCAGTGAAGGAATAGATCATTAAGTCGATCTTGGTCAGGCACGCCTGACTCTCCGTGGCCCCGCTTGGGATTCACGGGCAGAGATCCCGGCGTGTTCGTTTCCTTCTCTGGCCCATCTGACAGATGAGGACACCGAGGCCAGCGGGATGATGTGTCTCACATTTGTGTGTGCCAGAAATGCGGGTGATGATTGGGGCAGAAACTGTTCTTTGTGTTGTTCTGGCCTAGTGGTTAGAGCGCTGGGCTTGGAGCCAGGAAGTCCCAAGTCCAACCCCAGCCACGGCACTTACTAGACACGTGGCCACTTCCTCTTTCTGAGCCCGCATGTGCCCCTCTGAAATGGGAATGGTGGAATCCTCCGGCCTGCTTCCAGGCCTGTTGGGAGGCCCAAACAAGATAATGCTTGGAAAGGGGTCCACAAACCTTAGAGGGCCGTGGAAAGAGCCGCCATTGTTCTGGTTGTGACCAATGACCGTTGTGGCCTCCCTCTTTATAAGCAAATCTGGTCCAGAGTGTGAAAGGCTCTGGAAAGGGCACTTCCTGGTTTAGGAAATGGTGACTTCGATTCTTGGCTGGTTGGCACCTGACGACCCACTGCAGACTGGAGGTATCCAGTGGTGGGGTTGGCTGAACCAAACTCAAATGTAATTGGAGAGTATTTGACAAAATTAATGAAAATGCAATAGACAGGGGACAGCTAGATGGCTCAGTGGACTGAGAATCAGCCCAGAGAAGGGAGAGGGTTCCAATCCTGCCTTAGCCACTTCCTAGCGGTGTGACCCTGGGCAAGTCACTTGACCCCCTTGCCCAGCCCGTGCCGCTCTCCTGCCTTGGAGCCGATACTGAGACAGAGGGTGAGGGTGTTAAAAAATGCAGCGGACAGTAGATATGGGCCACGGGGTGGCTCAGTGGGTAGAGGCTTGATTGGGGGTCAGGAAAACTCATCCTCTTGAGTTCAAATAGGGTCTCAGACGTGTACTTGCTGTGTGGCCCTGGGCAAATCCTGTGACCCTGTTTGACTCAGTTGTCTTATCTGCAAAATTGTCCAGAAAAGGAAATAGCAAACACTCTGGAACCTCGGCCAAGAAAACCCCACATGGGGTCACCAAGAGTCGGATGTGATGGAGGCGACCAAACAGCCACAAAGCCACAGCTTGTTCACGTGTGCTCGTCTACGTTCGGAGGTGGCCTGCCGGCATCCCCAGGGCTCCCTGCCCTCCTTGAGCTTGACCCCACAGCTGTAGGTGGGAGACCTCCGCGCCACATCCTTCCACTTCACAGATGGGTACACTGAGTCCAGGCCCTGTTGGAAGGCACAGTGCTTATGAGGGGGATGGTTGCTCACCTCGCATACAGTCGTCACCTAATAAATGCGTGCCAGGCACCGCCCCCCGGGGCCTGAGCTGAGAGCCCACCACGTTCTGATGCAGATGGGACTGTTGAGCTGCCGCTGAAGAAGCTGACGTTGGCCCGCAGGATGGACGCAACCTTCTCCACGCCCACAGAGAAGACTGTGGCTCTGGGCACGAGGAGGAGGGCGGGCAGCGGGCCCTCGGGATGTGCCTGGACTCCGGGAGGGGAGAGAACAAAGTGGGCCCCGACCCCCAGAGCCTCCGCTCCAGAAGTCTAGTAAACAGAGGGGACACTTCGGGGAGGGTGCAGGAATCCTAGTGGCGGTGCCCCGCTCTGTGCCTTGGCTCCCCAGCCCCGCGACACAGGGGAGGGCCTGCCTCCTCATCCCCGCTGCACACAGACCGAGAGAGATGGAGGAATTGGATGTCGTTAAGGATCGGCGTGCGGCGCCTCCACTACAGTCCTTCTGAGGCCAGGCCCAGTCCCTTCATCTCTTCAGAATGTTCTGGCTAACTTGGTGAGAGCTGACAGAGACAGCTCTAATAAATGAGCTGGGAGTGGTTCATGGGATGGCTCATTTCCCTTTAATTCTTCTTTGTTTACGAGGCTTCTGGAGCAAAAACTGATGAACAAAAGCCTTTCCCCTGCTGTCGCACGGGGCGACTGTGAAAGCTCTCTCCATTGACTTAAATTGATTTGGAATCATTCTGTGAACAAATGCCACCCGTACGGTTATTTATAGAATGCACTTTGTTGTTTGCCGAGTGCGTGGCGTCCATTGCTCGTTTCAAGCCTCCTCACAGCCCTGGGTGGTAGGAATGGCAGGATGGGGATTCTCTGGCCGGGTCCTGAAAGAAGGTGGCTGGGCCTAGATCGCCAGCCGAGAGCTCCCAGGCCAGGGTCTGTGCTCAGAATCTGCTCCCTCGGGTCTTCTAGCAGAACTCTGGGGTGTAGCCCTCTTAGGTACTGAAATGAAGGCTTGGGTCACCAGATGCTGCCGTGCCTGCTGAAGGGAGCGAGCGATCCCCCATTAGTCACTGAGTCTGCTGTGCCCCTTCTGGGCCTTTTGGCCTTGCTGTTACTAACCCCCACAAGGAACGGCGCAGTACCTTCCCCGGGGATCATCAGAGTATGGGCCAAACCACCTCTGTATGATGAAGATGACGTCCTTCACGATAGCCCTAGATCTGTGGCGCCCAGTCGCGCAGAAAGGATTCGAGGGGATGCCAGCCAATACCTGTGCCAGGCCAGTGGCCCTCTCCCCCTCACGCACTTACCCACACACTGAGAACACGAACTTCTCAACTGGTAGAGTAGAAGAGAAAAAAGGACTGTGGAGAAGCTCTGAGCCCTCATCTTTGTCCAAAGCACTAGCCACACGGCAAGCAGAGCCAGGCTGGGCTGCTCTGTCCCGGCCTGGGCCAAAGGAGACAAGAGACGGTGTAGACTTCCAACCCATCGGCATTCAGAGGGGAAGAGAGAGGCAGAAGAGTGTCTGAGCCCTGCCCACTCGTGCTGCTCAAAGCAGCTCCCAGATCTCAGCAGGCATCTCCTTCAGCTCTGACAACTCGGTGGAGGTGGACTCCCCATTGGAACCAGTTTGCCTTTTAGGAACAGGAAACCATCTCCCTCAGCACTGGCCTCCTCAACTCTTCTGGGATCCCACTTCTGGAGAAGGAGAAGCGACACTCCCTCAACAATGGAACAGTCTCTTGTCTAGCCTTTGGTCCATTTGGGAAGAGGCTGAGCCTCCATGCCAAGACAATAGGCTACTCTCATTAATGCCCCATACCCATTCAGACATGTGAAGATACCCTGCATTAACACTGGCACTGGAGGGGAGAGGGGAGCTGGGGGCATTGCTAGAAGCTAACCATTATTGTCTGGTATTACAAAGGAAGTCAAGTTGGAAACAATCCCTAAGACAGTGACCGACATCAAAAGGGTTCCCAGACTCCTGGCTGATGAGCTTCTGAGGGTGTCAACTCTGATCATGGGATTCACAAGTTTGGGACTGAGTTAAAGGGGTGGAGCTCTCTAAGTAAGTGACTTGTGAGTTCTCGAAGTACCTTGCTAGCTTCTCCCCTAGTACTAAGTAGGGGGTTCAGTCTTTTGTTGATTCAATTCAGAAGTAGACAAAGGAGAGTTCATCCTGTCTTCACAATCTAAGTAGGGGTACTTAAGTTAGTGTTAACTCTAAGTAGACAAAGGCCATAAAGGATTCCCTTTCACAAGTGTAAGCTCAGAGAGAACAAAGAATTCCCTTTTACAGTAGCCATCCCCCTCCCCCTCCATTGTAAGGAGGTGCCTTAGGAATAGGGGAGCCCAAGCCTTTGAAGAATAAGTACCCACACCAGAGATCCTCAGCCAGAGGATCAATGTGGAATGAGAGCGCTTACTTTTTAAACTGGTTGATCCCCATATCGGGTCTTTAAGCAGAGAAGGGACCAGGACCTCTTGTTTACCAAGGAACCGTACAGTCAACACCATCTCCCAAGGATGGAAGGAGAGAAGGAAGGAAGGAGGAGAGGAGAGGAGAGGAGAGGAGAGGAGAGGAGAGGAGAGGAGAGGAGAGGAGAGGAGAGGAGAGGAGAGGAGAGGAGAGGAAAGGAGGGAAGAGGAGAGGAAAGGAGGGAAGAGGAGGGGAGAGGAGGGGAAAGGAAAGGAAAGATAATGGAAGTGATTTGTGGAATTTTAAGATTCTTGTTTGGAGAATGAAGAAGGTGGAGTCCTCCTCTCAGCAATTTGGTTGTCTCTAGGCATATAACCCTGTTAAGACTTGGTTTCATCATGTAGAAAATAAAAGCCAAGCCTGTAGTCCTTCACATGCTCTTTGCTTCATATGGTTCTTGACATGGTACAGTGGCAGAGCGTCCTCTGTCTCCAGATGAGTCCATGAGTTTGTCCTAGAAACTTTGATCTCCTTGAATGACCTTCCCCAGACTCAACCCAAGGATAGCCTTTTTTCCTTTAAATTACATCAGTGGTTTGGCTTTTTGTTTTAAGAAAAATGGAACTTTTGTGACTGTTGGTATACAATATGGCATTTCTAATTAAAAACTAATGAGAGAGAAACGTCCTACCCTGGTAGCCATTGGCATGTTGCAGTTAATGGCCTTGACCTCAAAGCAGTCTCTTGATCACCACAGGAACCAGTAAGATTCTGGTCCTTGCAGTTAGTAGCTGCTTATTGATTCATTCAATTAACCGGAATTTGTATCAGAAACATGGCACCCAATTCCTTTTAATCTATGGCCCTTCCTAGAGCCTCTCCTAAATTTCACAGAGAACTTTTCCATTTTTTCCCCTGTGAACAGCATGTCGTTTAGGAATAGGGAATGCAGAAGTGTCTTGGCTTCCTGATTCCCCTTTCTTCGGAACCTCCAAGCACTGTCTGGGGTGGTTAGCTATCTCATGGAGCCATTGGGGTGACTGTATGGAGCTTGCTAAGGATAATTACCACAGGTACCTTTTGAGAAAAAAGAAGTCGAAACCCTCAGATTTCCATGTTTTGCAGCCCCAAAGCACTCAGAAGTAGCATCACAGAAACCAGAGCTGAAAGAGAAGTTACAGAACGATCATGAAGGCCAACCACCTTGTGTCACAGAGAAAAGAAAGTGAGGGCCCCACTGACCCATGAGACAGAGAATGAGTGAGGAGTAGAACCAGCATTTGAGGTCCAGGCTCAAGGGCTGGCCCAGAGTTCTCTCCATTGGGCAACACTGCCTCAGAGCCTTTGGGGTAGGACTTTCTTTTACTAAAGCGTGTGTTTTTATTCTGAGTAAATGTCAGATCTGTGAATTTATCAACATTCCAGCTCACTGTCTGTCCTACTAATGATCTGTTATGTTCTTTATCAAGCAGATGTCTAATTTGAATGAAAAATTCAGATTTACTGATGATAGTGCAGTATGGAAGGAACCTTACAGATTTCCCAGGAAATGCTGAATGTTTTGTAGTGTGTTCTGTGGGACAACTAGGTGGTGCCATAGTGCGCAGAATGCCAACCCCGGTGTCAGGAAGATCCATCTCTGAGTTCAAATCCAGCCTCAGACACGTATTAGCTGTGTGAACCTGGTCACCTACTCTTTTTGGCCTCAGTTTCCTCATCTATCAAATGAACTGGAAAAGGAAATGACAAACCAGTCCAATATCTGTGCCAAGAAAATCCCCAGCGGGGTCGCGGAGAGTCAGACATGACTTAGAGGACTGAACAACATAAAAATGTAGGATTAGACAAGTAGCACGAGTGTGTCTGTGATGTAATGGAAAATCCACAAGGTTTGGGGCCAGAGAATCTGGTTTCTAATGTTTGGCTCTTCTTTAGTAAGAAACTCACTCACTGGCCCTGGCCTCTTGTACAGCCTGGGGCGAGTGAGCCATTTCACATCCCTAAACTCTAGTTTGTTGAGCTCTAAAATGAGGGCTTTTGACTAGAGGATTCCAGCTTGACTTCAATTCTCCTAAGTTATGAGGGAACAGCAACCTTGTATTGCAAAGATCATGGAAACCTTGCTGGAGCGGATCTGGCCATTAGAGCAGGAATGGGCAGGAGGCTTTGATGAGCTCTTTACCCATATGCTCCCTTAGCTTTTCCTTCTATACGAGGGGATCATTTAGTCCCTCATTACAGCTCCACAGACCAATGAATCTACCCTCAAGGAGAGCATGATCTAGTAAGAGTTATCATATATCTTCAAAGATAAATATATTACAAATTAGAACATAAGTCTAGAAGATAAGCACAGAGTGCTGGGAGATCAGAGGAAGGAATTTAAGGATGACGAATTGGTAATAGTCTGCAAAGTGGACTGGAGCGCTCTCTTTCCTTGAGACTTTCCTTTGAAAAGAGAACCTTTCTGGGGCAGCGGGGTGACTCGGTGGATTGACAGCCAGGCCCAGACATGGAAGGGGGTCTTGGATTCAAATCTGGCCTCAGATTCTTCCTAGCTGTGTGACTGGGTAAATCACTTAAACCCTCATTGCCCAGCCCTCACCACTCTTCTGCTTTGGAAGTAATACACAAGACTGATTCCAAGATGGAAAGGCAGGGAGAAAGGAAGAAAGGAAGAAAGGAAGAAAGGAAGAAGAAGAAAGAAAGAAAGAAAGAAAGAAAGAAAGAAAGAAGAAGAAAGAAAGAAAGAAAGAAAGAAAGAAAGAAAGAAAGAAAGAAAGAAAGAAGAAAGAAAGAAAGAAAGAAAGAAAGAAAGAAAGAAAGAAAGAAAGAAAGAAAGAAAGAAGAAAGAAAGAAAGAAGAGAAAGAAGAGGAAGAGAGAAAGTGTGAAAGAGAGAAAGAAGAGAGAAAGAGAGGAAAGAGAGAAGAGAGAAGAAGAGAAGAGAGAGAGAGAGAAAGAAAGAGAGAGAGGGAGGGAGGAAGGAAGGAAGGAAGGAAAGGAAGGAAGGAAGGAAGGAAGGAAGGAAGGAAGGAAGGAAGGAAGGAAGGAAGGAAGGAAGGAAGGAAATAGAACCTCTCCAATCTAATAAAGGGATATGTGTGTGTATATACATATACATATATGCCATAATGAGGCTATGTAGAGAGAAATACACACATGAGGACTCTTTTCTCTTTATCTGCATTGTATCTGCATAATATATACACATGGAGATGTGTGTGTGTGTGCATGTGGACACGTGCTCCCTCTGTGTGTATTTGTGTGCATTGGTAGCTTCTGCGTGTACTTGCATGCCCGTGTGTCCTGCTGGAACAAGGAGATCTGCTTCCTCGTCGTGTCTTCCCTAGCACAGCGTGCCGCCTCAGTGTGTTCCTGACCGTGTGCTGTGGGCAGTTCTGTCATATGCAGGGTCGTGGCTTCGGTGTCCATAGGCACAGCTGATGATCCCTGTGCGGGGCACACTGCTGCAGGCAGCTAACGTGGGGGGAGGGCGGGCCAGGCCAAGAACACCCCCTTCCTCGGTATGGCTTAGCCCACACCCAGGTGGACACTGGGAAGTGCAGAGAAAGGAAACTCCAGAGAATGTGCCAGAAGTCAGGGCGGCTCCCAGGCTGAAATACAGCAAGCCCTCAGGGACACGGAACCGGAGGATTCCCCGTGTCAGCCTCGTCTGGCTCCTCTGCTTCCAGAATGGCCTTTCCTAGGAGTCTGAGTTTGATTGGCTTTGGAGGCCTCCTCTGTAAGGGAGCCAGAGCACTGCCACACGAATAATGTTGCTCTTTGCCATCCCAGATACACATTTAAAATCGAGCTCTTCAGACCCCATGGCCTGCGGAGAGTACATCCGACAGCCTGCGTCCCGGGCCTGCTCCGAAACCCATCTGTCTTTGTGTGTGGGTTTGCAGTCACAATGTTTAGGCAGTGAGGGGTGTGTGTGTGTGTGTGTGTGTGTGTGTGTGTGTGTGAGAGAGAGACAGACAGACAGACAGACAGACAGACAGACAGAGAGATAGAGACAGAGAGAGAGACAGGCAGAGACACAGAGACAGAGTATGAATGTGTGTTGCCCTTCCTTGTATCTCCCACAGTGCCTAGTATAAAGCTCATATGGGAGAGGCATTAGTCAATATGTGTGGAATCTGTTCTGATCTCTAGAAGCTCTGCTCTCCAGTAACTCCCACCTTACTTTCTATTGATGGGCAATTCTCTCTTTCTGTCACTGTCTCTCTGTCTCTCTCTTTTTGTCTGTCTCTGTCTGTCTGCCTCTGTCTCTTTTTCTCTGTGTGTTTCTCTCTGTTTCTCTGTCTCTCTCTGTCTGTCTCTCTCTCTGTCTCTTTCCTGGTAAAGTCACTTGGTCCCTATTGCCTAGCCTTATTGCTTGTCTCCCTTGGAACCAATACCCAGGATTGATTCTACAGCCAAAGGTCAGGGTTTCAAAAGAAGATCTTGCCGTCTCCTGAGCGAGCTATCGTGGCCACAGATCATGTAATAGAGAGGGAATGTGACAGGGAAAAGGACGGAGACGTTGGCATCGAGCGCACACTGTGCCTGAGCAATGGGGCTCTCTTCAATGCCATTTGAGGAACGTTCCAGGGGGAGCCCACTATCTCCCAAGAGCTCTTTCAGCCCCATCTCTTGGGGAGTGCTTCATGGAGGGGGGTGGCGCCTGAACTAGGCCTATTCCAAACTGTAGAGGGGAGAAAGGAAGGCGTCTGTTGCCATCTGATCACAATTGAAATCATTTTGCAAAATTGTCTGTGAAGGCCTGTGCCGAGCCTCAGCCCTCAGGAAGCTTACAGTCTGCTAAGAGTAATACAGGTGTACCTGAATAACAGATTCCTGATGATCTGGGAGAAAACGGGGCAGTGAGGAAAGGCTTCCCTAAGAACATGGCGCATTAGCCCTCCCTTCCCTTCCATCTAACAGTTAACTACTTTCTGGCTCGTTTGATTTCATTATCTTCATCTTACTCTCTCCATACACCTCCATGTTACTTGTTCCCCCCATTAGAATGGAAGCTTCTTGCAGGCAGGGATCATTCCATTCACCGTGTCAGCAGCCACAGTGCCCAGCACAGTGCTTAACACATAGTAGGCACTTCCTAAATACTTGTTGATGGACTGATCAAGGATGAGGAGGGAGAGCACTGCATGTTTGTAGGACAGCCTAGCAAGGGCACGGAGGTGGGAAATGAATGCCAAATTCAGGGAATAGGGAAGATTCTATTCTAAGATTTTCTCCACTTGCAGAGCTCTGTTCCTTAGACCTATCTCCTACTTCAACTCCCTGAGTCCTCTTCAAATGAAATGACATTCGTTAAGTGCCTGGCATGTAGGAGGGGCTTAATAAAGGCTGGTTCCATCATCTTCCCCTTCCTACAGGATGCAGTATCTCTTATTGGGAAAACAGCTCTGCTGCAAGAAATGACGGCCACCCAAACAATTCCCTCTCGGAGCCTGGGTTCTTCCTCCACAGCTGGAGGCGACATTCCTCCAAGCTCCATAGAGGGATTCCCACCGAGTGTTCTTGCTTTATAGAGCTGCCAGGGTCCTGACCATCCCTCTGCCAGCCAATGAGTGGCCAGCCTCCAGTGCCATCCATTTTATCGAGGACTTACCTTCCTAATGGGCAACAGAGAATAGACCTGTCTTTGCATTTTGTTTTAGACTTGGTGCCTGCTGGTTCCTGCTTTTCCCCTTCTAAGGGGAGCCAGCTCCCTCGCCTCCGTTTCCCAAGCTTGGGTGTAGAGGAGCAGCTGCTCAAAAGTGGAGTTGAGAAATCCAGTTGTGTATGGGGAACAGATAGAGGCCAGCTTGCCTACAATGTCAAGCACACCAAGGACAGTGAAGCCGTGTCAGTATGTAAAGATGGGCCAGAACCCAAAGGTGAGGGGCTTTAAAGGCCAAACGCGGTGTATTTATCGCCCAGGATCCTTTTTGTAGACAAATTCAATCCACCAGACCCTTCTTATGCATGGGGTTGCAGTAAAGAAGATTGCTCCTGCCTTTCCCAGGGCTGGCTTTCTTCCTTGCTCCTCCTGCATTAACACCGGGCTCTTCCCCCACCCTAGAGATCCTGAATTCAGCAAGACTTGCTCCTCTTGGGTGGGGCTTGCAGTTGGGTCCCCTTCAACCTTGCTAATTACTGCCATCGAGTTAGGGAGGCGCTGAGCCGGAAAAAGACAAATTAATATTCACAATGAGTGAATTGGAAGGGTGACTAATTCCCTCATTTCCATTTAAAAGATAAGAAACCGATAGGCACCGAACTTCTAAACCCTTTGTCTTTTGACAGATTACTGTATATCCAGCCTTGATATTAATTGGATAATTAACTTTGATGATTTACTTGAAGGGCTTCACAATGTGAAAGTGCCCCAGATCTTGGGCTACACTTACGAAAGCGGGTCATTGCCGCAGACAGAGTATTCCCAGCTTCCATCCTTTTGGATCGACTGTAGGTAAAACCATCCCTTAGGAAGCATTATACCCCCCAGCGAGTGGTATTAGAGAACAGAACGCGTGTCCTCGGAGGCTGCCATTTCCCATCTCTCCCAACCCTTCATCCCCTGCTCTGTGTCTGTACACAGATATTAAGTGGAAGGAAGACCATCTGCCACGCCATGCCTGTGTAGATAAGGGATCCCAGGCTGCTGCCAGGACCAGGTGAGCTGGGCATTAATAGTGTGTGATTATGACATTATCAGAAGTGCTGACAGGCAGGTGGTAGGCTCTTTGGGGGCTCGGATTGGTTCTTTTTTTAGTTTTTTCTTTTGAAGTCTCCAGTTCCGGACCAGGCCTATAGTAGGATCTAATAATTCAGTTGACTTGACCTCCAGGAACCTGATCCGTTAATTTTAGGAATTTAATTAACTGAAGTCATTTGAGGATCTGACTCACATTTGATTAAGGCAAATAACTCTTGCTTTTGCAGTAGAAAGAAGACCATGTGATTTCAGAAATCCAGAAATGAGTTATTGGATTAGGTCTTTGAGATCCGGCCTTGCTAAATGAGCTGGGAATTTTGCCTACCTTTTATTTTTCTGTTATCTTCTACTCTAACCTATTCAAATCTTACACAGCTAGCTGACATCTTTGCTGCCTTCCTAGATTTCTGTCCCTTGAATCATTAGAGAGGCTCATTGCTCCATAGCTATCTCCTGTAAGTCATGAGTTCAAAGCTTTCCCCCACATTTCTAGAACCTGTTGTTTTTATTTCCTATCTAAAAGCTGAATTGCATCCCTTCTCGCTCCTGACAGAGATAAGACCATGAGAAGGCCAGTCACTTTCCTCGGGCACCACGTGTGCACTGGGTTCTCTCCCTGACCACTGGGAGATCAAGCACAGAGTCCTGGGTCAGGGGGAATCTCCTCCACTCCAGCCCCCTCCCCCTCTGCAGCATCCCTGAAAAGGAATCATCTGGCTGGACAATCTTCAGAGCTTCCTGAGGGAACCTGTTCTATTTTAGGGTAATCCCAGGGGAAAGAAGTCTATGTTTGGGCATAGCTTTACAGCAGAGGAAAGAGGCCCAGAATGGTAGGTGACTTGCCCAAGGTCCTCTATAGCAGATAGCAGAGACGGGGTTTGAACTCAGTCCCCTTGATTCCAAATCTAGTATTCTCTCCATGATACCACACGACTGTGTCTTGCTCAAGATTTCCCGGGAGTATGTGACCAAGGCAGGCCATCCTCTGGGGAATGAAGCCAGAGAACCCTGGGAAAGAAGGGACTACCCAACTTTGAGAGCAAACCCGAAGGGCGAGTGCAACCAGGCATCTTCTTACTGTCTCCTGGCTCTAGTCACGTCCCTCCTCCTTTGTCTCTGCTCTGGTGAGGCTATCCAAGAGCCTCTTAAATGTCCAAGATTCCTGTTCCAGGCTCTGTTGGGTGATGATGCTCAGTTCCCCAGCTTTGCTTCTGCCTGGCTCTGGGTACTCCGAGCAGGCTTTTCCAAACAATGACTAATGAAGGAGCTCGTGTGTGCTGGACCACCGCATTTTTCATTGGGGTCTGGGCTTCCCACCAACTTCTCTCACAATGGTCCTGGCCAGAGCCATTGGGGATATGGCAGCGCCTCGTAGCTAGGCATCCGTCACCAGAGACGTACTCTTTCATTTTCCTATTGTAGTTATGGCTTCCCCTTCTCAGGGCACAATTCATCTTGCCGGCCGCTAAAGGATTTACTGCCAAGATTCCCGCACAGGCTCAAGAAACCTGTGAATGGTTCCGTCGTGGGGCTGCACTAATGAGCCTGCAGGTACCCTCAGCAGGGGAAGGAAGGTCATGCTCACGGGCTGCTGCGGGGGAAGGGCTGCTTTCCATGTCACCGTTTCACTTGACCCAGACTGCTAGGGACAGGAGTCCTGAAGGGGCTCTGAAGTGACCCGGCCTTGCAGGGGCTCCACTGAGACGCTGATGGGAAGGCACTGCACAGTGAGGGCCTTGCTAGCCTCCATCTGCTCCATCTGATTTCCTCCCAGTGGGATGAAAAGGGCTGGTGGAGGGTTTGGAGAAGGATGGAGGCACGGGGACCTTCGGACAAGGTTTCCTCAAACCTGAACAAGGAAGGAAGGGAGATGGCAGGGGAGGGCCCACGTGCCCCGCCCACCAAGGGTCAGCAGGGCCTGAGTGTCCAGGGAGGCCCGAGCGCACCCACACGCCTGGGGGGTGGCCAGAAAGAGATCCGCAGCTTAGATGAATGATCAGACCCTGGATCTCGGTGGGGGTGGCAGGCCAGATGAGCATGTTCATTCTGCCGGTCAACAAGCGTTTATTAAGTGGCTTTGCTCAGAGCGGGGAAAGGATGAAATCAGGACAGCCCCCGGGCCTTCTGCTGCTGAGGAGCTGCGTCATGAGATCATGTATTAGAAGCCCATCAGGGACACACAAAATACTCCTGGGGGGCCGGAGGGGGCCAAGAATAAGGGTAGAGGGAAGGGCGCCCCCTCCAGGGACCTGCCCTCCGTGAAGGTGGCCTTTAGCTGGAGGGACAGAAGGCTGAGCATCATTTCCACTTCAGTGGGTGGAGATGGGGTGGCCAGAAAGCTTGCCAAGACGATGAGGAGGGAATTCATACAGGTGGAGGCTGAAAGCAGAGGGCGATGGGGAGGGCCCTGTGAGGGCAGGTGGACCTTCGCTTCCCAGGCAGTTCTCCCACCCCGAGGAGAGGCCCCTCGGGAGGTTCTCCCAGCCACCTCCTCCAGGACGGAGACTTGAGCCAGAAGAAGGGGGCTGAAGTTGGTGCTCTGCTCCCGCAGGGGCTGGATCCCAGGGCAGCAGCATCTCAGCGCCACACACGCGTGCTCTCGCCTTCTCGCTCCCCTGGCCGTCCCTGGGGGCCCCTCCTCCGGGGCTGCCGGGCCCTGAGGCTCGTCGCCCAAGGGAAGCGCCAGATCCCCTAACGTTGTCGGCCCCTGCGCGGCTGCGGCCCTTCGCTCAGTGGCGCTTGGCTCAATGAGGTGTCCAAGAGACGTCTAAACATCCCAAGAATAGGCTCGTTTGGTCGTGTCCGGCGGTGTTAGGCCCCTGCGTCACCTCTGCTCGTTTCACGCATCTCCACGCTCAGTGGGCCCCCACGCGGTGTGAACTCTGGCCACGTCCCTTCCCTTCTGTTCCCTTCGCTTTGAAACTGCTCCCTGCCGGGGTGTTGTGAGGAGCCGCGCCTGGTCACCGCTGCTGTTACCGTCCTTGAGCTTTCGGCCGGCCCGCTCTTGGGGACCCCTTCAGGGCGGTTTTCTTGGCAGAGACACAGGAGTGCTTTGACATTTCCTTCTTCTGCTCACCTGATAGATGAGGAAACAGACCAACAGGGTGACTTATTTAGGGTCACACAGCTAGGAAGTACCCGAGGTTAGATTTGAACTCGTCTTCCTGACTTCAGGTCCAGTGTTATCCACGGCACCATCTCACTGCCAGCAAATGCCATATAAAGGTTAACAGTTATTATCCTCCTAATTATTCAATAAGTGCAGACCCATTTTGACACCAGGATCATCTGTGTTTTCCCCTTCCAGATTATGTCCTTTCCACTTGATATAGGACTTAAAAGCTTTCTCTATCTTTGTGGTCTAAGCACCACGCCACATGGAATAACGTGGCTGACCACGTGGCCGGCCGGCTCTCCTCTGGTGGGATCCAGTCTCTGCTGCGCCGCTCAGCATCTTCTGGCATGACTTGGCTCCCTGACCTCCCCCCCTGCTCAGCTCCCTCCCACCCTCCCCCTCTCCAGAGGCCCCTCCCCCTTCTGCTGTTTGCTTCCCCCAGTAGACTGCAAGCTCCTTGAGGGCACGAGCCATGGCAGACACTTGTGGCCTGTGTCTGTGTGTCGATCCCTGGCTTCTCCCATCGCGTTCTGCTGCCCAGATCGCGGACAGGACGCTTCCATCTGTTCCGGGCCTTCTCCTCCCTCAGAGTCGCCCCCAGGGGCCGCCCTCATCCCCAAGGCCCTGCCTGCTGGGGTGGCCTCCATCTTTACCGGCCTGCACACATGATCCTCGGGCAGCTTTCCTTTGGCCACGCACTGATTTTTGCTGAGATCCCTCTGCGGGGCGCCCTGCTGGCTGCCATGGTCGGGCGGCAGAGCCTCGGGCGGCCGGGGGCCCCGCTGGCCTTCCTCTCGGTCATGCACGGAGCCTCCTCGGGGTCTCTGGAGGCTTAAGGCACGGAGGGGAGGGGAGGGGAGGAGGGGTGCTGAGCGGAGGCGACAGAGAGCTGGCTGCCGTTCAGATCGTTTTGCTCCAAGCAGCAGGCAGTTCCTTTCACAAATCAACGAGCCCTGAGTGGCCATCATGACCGCCACCAGCCCAAGATGGGAAGGCCGTGAGCTGCAGGCCGATCCGTTTTCTTCCCCCTCGGTGTCCCCCTCCTCCCCTTCTGCCCCCCTTCCCTCTGCCGCCTCCTCTTTCATTCGGTGCCCATCGCTCTCCCTCCTCAGAGCCCCGTCACAGGCCTGCCTCATTTGCATTCCGTGGCGCGGTGAAGATGGCAGCTATTGTCCCCCCCATTGTAGACGGGAAGTGGGGTGCTGAGGGCTCTTTCTGGAGAGTCCTTGGGAAGATAAAGGCGGCAGGCCTCTCCTTTGTCTAAAGCACGCACGCAGGAAGGGGAGGGGAAAGCTGCTGCACCTTCAAAGGCTTCTCTGAAGAAACTTTCCAACTGCAGGGGCTTCCAGGGAGCCGCCACACGCTTCCTCCTCCAGGAGCGAGCTCGTCTTTGAAGACACGGACGATGTCTCTTACTTTTAAGCCTTACCTTCTGGTGTAGATCCGTAGGCAGAAGAGCGCTGAGGCTAGCCAGTGGGGGTAAAGTGACTTGTCCAGGGTCACACAGCGAGGAAGGGTCCCAGGCCAGAGTGGGACCAGGGCTTCCGTCTCTAGGCCTGGCGCTCCATCCACTGAGCCACCCAGCTGCCCCGTGGCCAGGCCTTGTGGATGGTAAGCCAGCCTCTCTTCCACCACGCCCTCCCAGCACTCTGAGGAGCCAGAGTCCAAGACGTCCAGGGGTGGCCGGCGCTGAGGAGGCCGAGACCAGAATGTTGAAAGTCACTGACACGGCTGTGAAGGTGGCCAAGGATGGGAGGAGGAGATGGGGTGGAGAACAAGCCCGGAGGATGTTAGATGCCTCGGACAATGGCAGGGGGCTGCAGAAGGGGAGATGGGGTCTGGTGATTGGACTGCTTGCTACATGATGGCCGCAAAGCCTACGTCCGCCCCTTGGCCACTTCCTGGAATGACCTTTGCTGGACAAGGGGCCGGGGGCTCTGTGACTTGTGCTCATAAAAGCTGGGAGGGGGAGCCAACGTGCTGGATTAAAGACTGAGAGACAAGAGGATCTTCAGGGGCAGCTCGGTGGCTCCGTGGATGAGAGCCAGGCCTGGAGACAGGAGGTCCTGGGTTCAAGCCTGGCCTCAGACCCTTCCTAGCTGAGTGACCCTGGGCAAGTCACTTACCCCCCATTGCCTAGCCCTTACCCCTCTTCTGCCTTAGAACCAGTATAGAGTATGGATTCTAAGACAGAAAGGAAGAGTTTGTTTTGTTTTGTTTTATTAAAGGACCTCCAGAGTTGGGAAGGGCAGAGCAAATTAAATGAGGTAAAACCCAATGAGAGTAAATGGAAAGTCCTGCAGCTGTCAGACAGCACAGGGATGGGAAGGGAGAGGTGTGTTTGGGTAGGAAGTGAATCAAATGAAAGGTGCTCACTGGGAGTCACAGCACCCAAGCCCGTGGCCACATGAACGGAATGCCCATCAAGGGAGGCGGCAGCTCCACTGACCTTGTCCCGGCGTGGGCGTAGGATGTGGGCCAGGCACAACTTATAGAGAAGGCACGGACATGTCGGCGCTCCCGTGACCTTGTAGAGAAGGCACGGACACGTCAGTGCTCTCGTGACCTTGTAGAGAAGGCACGGACATGTCAGTGCTCCCGTGACCTTGTAGAGAAGGCATGGACACGTCAGTGCTCCCGTGACCTTGTAGAGAAGGCACGGACATGTCGGCGCTCCCGTGACCTTGTAGAGAAGGCACGGACACATCAGTGCTCCCATGACCTTGTAGAGAAGGCACGGACACGTCGGCGCTCCCGTGACCTTGTAGAGAAGGCACGGACACGGCGGCACTCCCGTGACCTTGTAGAGAAGGCACGGACACGTCGGCGCTCCCATGACCTTGTAGAGAAGGCACGGACACATCAGTGCTCCCGTGACCTTGTAGAGAAGGCACGGACACGTCGGCGCTCCCGTGACCTTGTAGAGAAGGCACGGACACGTCGGCGCTCCCATGACCTTGTAGAGAAGGCACGGACACGTCGGCGCTCTCGTGACCTTGTAGAGAAGGCACGGACACGTCAGAGCTCCCGTGACCTTGTAGAGAAGGCACGGACACGTCGGCGCTCCTGTGACCTTGTAGAGAAGGCACGGACACGGCGGCACTCCCGTGACCTTGTAGAGAAGGCACGGACACGTCAGTGCTCCCGTGACCTTGTAGAGAAGGCACGGACACATCAGTGCTCCCGTGACCTTGTAGAGAAGGCACGGACATGTCGGCGCTCCCGTGACCTTGTAGAGAAGGCACGGACACATCAGTGCTCCCATGACCTTGTAGAGAAGGCACGGACACGTCGGCGCTCCCGTGACCTTGTAGAGAAGGCACGGACACGGCGGCGCTCCCATGACCTTGTAGAGAAGGCACGGACACATCAGTGCTCCCGTGACCTTGTAGAGAAGGCACGGACACGTCGGCGCTCCCGTGACCTTGTAGAGAAGGCACGGACACGTCGGCGCTCCCATGACCTTGTAGAGAAGGCACGGACACGTCGGCGCTCTCGTGACCTTGTAGAGAAGGCACGGACACGTCAGAGCTCCCGTGACCTTGTAGAGAAGGCACGGACACGTTAGCGCTCCCGTGACCTTGTAGAGAAGGCACGGACATGTCGGCGCTCCCGTGACCTTGTAGAGAAGGCACGGACACGTCGGCAGTCTCGTGACCTTGTAGAGAAGGCACGGACATGTCGGCGCTCTCGTGACCTTGTAGAGAAGGCACGGACACGTCGGCAGTCTCGTGACCTTGTAGAGAAGGCACGGACACGTCAGCACTCCTGTGACCTTGTAGAGAAGGCACGGACACGTCAGCACTCCTGTGACCTTGTAGAGAAGGCACGGACACGTCGGCAGTCTCGTGACCTTGTAGAGAAGGCACGGACATGTCGGCGCTCCCGTGACCTTGTAGAGAAGGCACGGACATGTCGGCGCTCTCGTGACCTTGTAGAGAAGGCACGGACACGTCGGCAGTCTCGTGACCTTGTAGAGAAGGCACGGACACGTCGGCTCTCTCGTGACTTTCTATGGGAGATCATTCAATGTGGTCTGACACTCTGGGCCTTCTTCATTGCCCTGCCAAGTTGGGTTTGTTTGCTAGCTCTTTGTGGATGGGCCCTGGGCACCTGCCAGACAGCGGACTTCATGAGGGCAGGGCCTGGACTCCATTCGTCTTTGGGTCCCCCATCAGCCTAGCTTTGCCTACCAAGTCTTAGACATGGGAAATGCAGAACAAAACGGTTTGCTGACTTCAGATGAAAGCCCCTAAAGGAGGTGGCATCTTGGGGGCAACATGCGCTCCCTGCCCGGCCTTCTGAGTCTCCAGGTGTTGATGGCGGCTGTGCCAGCTTAGTGCTGCCACACTCTTTCCCTGGCCCTCCTCCTGGTCTCCAGCAGCCCAGATATGCCCATGCCGTGGCCCATCTTTGTCCCCTTGCGTTCTCCCCAGGGTGGGTGGGGAGCGGAGCCTTGGAGCACACCCTCTGCCCTGGTCACTTGGGTGATGGCAGAGCCTGAAATAGAACCAACCCCGTGCCTTCTCTCTCCGGGTTTGGGTTCTGGCTGGTTGCCTTTTCTGCTCTGAGCATCCGGAACAGAAAAGGTCTTTCCAAACCAAAGCAGAGCTGTCGGCAAGCCCAGCCCCAGACAGGTGACTTCCTGCAGCCTCCATTCTGGGAAGGGGGGGGGGAGCTAGGAGGGAAAGTGGGGGCCCCATCACGCAGAGAGAGAACCAGGCCTCACAGGGGAGTCCCGCTGGGGGGGGGGATGTCCAAGGCTGAGACTCTTCTGCCCTGGGGGAGGCCCACGCTGCCCATGCTCATGCAGGCCTTGTCAGATAGGAAGCCCCCAGGCCCCAGGGTCCCTGCCCTTTGCCTGGAGGATGCTGGGCAGAGTCCTGCCTCGGCCCTCGGGGCGTCCGCGCGCTCTCAGCTGACGCCTCTCTGCCCTCTTTTCCAGGGATCATCCACCAGATGAAAGGCGACTACGAGGCGGCGCTGAAGCTCCACTATATAAGTAAAAGGGGGAAGGGCAGCATTATATGTTAAGAAGGTATATTCATAGGAGGAACACAAAAACAAGAGGGGGAAGATGGTGTGTGGGTGGGTGTCAAGGTGGGGATGTTATACTCCAGATGTTTGAGTGAAGGCTAAAAGAGATGATTTTCTCAATGGAGTATATTCCAGACTACTTAGTCAGAAAGAAGAAATAGATAAGGAGTTTCCCACGACCGGGCCCTGCAGCACTACCAGAACCACCTGAACATCGCCCGGGAGCTGCGCGACATCCAGAGCGAGGCCCGCGCCCTCAGCAACCTGGGCAACTTCCACTGCTCCCGCGGGGAGTACGGCCAGGCGGCGCCCTACTACGCGCAGTACCTGCGGCTCTCGCCCGAGCTGCAGGACATGGAGGGGGAGGGCAAGGTGTGCCACAACCTGGGCTACGCCCACTACTGCCTGGGCAACTACGAGGAGGCCGTGCGCTACTACGAGCAGGACCTGGCCCTGGCCAAAGACCTGCACGACAAGCTGAGCCAGGCCAAGGCCTACTGCAACCTGGGCCTGGCCTTCAAGGCCCTGCTGAACCTGAGCAAGGCCGAGGAGTGCCAGAAGTACCTGCTGTCCCTGGCCCAGGCCCTGAACAACCCGCAGGCCAAGTTCCGGGCGCTGGGGAACCTGGGGGACATCTTCGTGTGCAAGAAGGACACGGGCGGGGCCATCCGCTTCTACGAGCAGCAGCTGGGCCTGGCCCACCAGGTGAAGGACCGGCGGCTGGAGGCGAGCGCCTATGCGGCCCTGGGCACGGCCTACCGCACGCTGCAGAAGCACGACAAGGCGCTGGGCTACCACACGCAGGAGCTCGAGGTGTACCAGGAGCTGAGCGACGTGCCCGGCGAGGGCCGCGCGCACGGCCACCTGGCGGCCGTCTACATGGCCCTGGGCAAGTACACGATGGCCTTCAAGTGCTACGAGGAGCAGCTCGAGCTGGCCCAGAAGCTCAAGGACGCCAGCGTCGAGGCCCAGGTCTACGGCAACATGGGCATCACCAAGATGAACATGAACGTCATGGAGGAGGCCATCGGCTACTTCGAGCAGCAGCTCGCCATGCTGCAGCAGCTCAGCGGCAACGAGGCCGTGCTGGACCGCGGCCGGGCCTACGGCAACCTGGGCGACTGCTACGAGGCGCTCGGCGACTACGAGGAGGCCATCAAGTACTACGACCAGTACCTGTCCGTGGCCCAGAGCCTCAACCGCATGCAGGACCAGGCCAAGGCGTACCGGGGCCTCGGCAACGGGCACAGGTAGGCGGGGGCACGCGGAGGAGCGGGGCGGGGGCTCCGGCACGTGGGCAGAGTGGGGCAGGGGGGCTCCGGCACGTGGGCAGAGCGGGCCGGAGTGGGGCAGGGGAGCTCCGGCACGTGCGCAGAGCGGGCCGGAGTGGGGTGGGGGCTCCAGCACATGGGCAGAGCGGGACAGGGGGGCTCCTGCATGTGCGCAGAGTGGGCCCGAGTGGGGCGGGGGCTCCGGCACGTGTGCAGAGCGGGCTGGAGTGGGGTGGCACATGGGCAGAGCAGGCCGGAGCAGAGCAGGAAGGAGCAGGGCGAGGGCCCCGGCACGTGCACAGAGCGGGCCTGGAGCGGGGCAGGGGAGCTCCGGCACGTGCGCAGAGTGGGGCGGGGGCTCCGGCACGTGTGCAGAGCGGGCTGGAGTGGGGTGGCACATGGGCAGAGCAGGCCGGAGCAGAGCAGGAAGGAGCAGGGCGAGGGCCCCGGCACGTGCACAGAGCGGGCCTGGAGCGGGGCAGGGGAGCTCCGGCACGTGCGCAGAGCAGGCCTGGAGTGGGGCAGGGGGGCTCCGGCACATGGGCAGAGTGTGGGGCAGGGGGGCTCCGGCACGTGGGCAGAGCGGGCCAGAGTGGGGCAGGGGAGCTCCGGCACGTGCGCAGAGCAGGCTGGAGTGGGGTGGCACATGGGCAGAGCAGGCCGGAGCAGAGCAGGCGGGAGCAGGGCGAGGGCCTCGGCACGTGGGAAGAGTGGGGCAGGGGGGCTCCGGCATGTGCGCAGAGCGGGCCTGGAGCGGGGCAGGGGAGCTCCGGCACGTGCACAGAGCGGGCCTGGAGCGGGGCAGGGCTCGGGCCAGGCTCCCTGGGCCCAAGGGCGCTGGCAGGGCTCGGCGGGGCATGTGACTCGTTTCCCCAGAGGCTTCAGCGGCCCCGGCGCCTCTGGTTCCGCTCCGGTCGGGCCAGGCCGCCGTGGCCCGAAGGGAAGGGGAGCCCTCTCACCCTTTTCTGTGTCCTCCAGGGCCATGGGCAGTCTGCAGCAAGCCCTCGTGTGCTTCGAGAAGAGGCTGGTGGTGGCGCACGAGCTGGGGGAGGCCTTCAACAAGGCCCAGGCCTACGGGGAGCTGGGCAGCCTGCACAGCCAGCTGGGCAACTACGAGCAAGCCATCTCGTGCCTGGAGCGCCAGCTGAACCTCGCCAGGGACATGAAGGACCGGGCGCTGGAGAGCGACGCCGCCTGCGGCCTGGGCGGCGTCTACCAGCAGATGGGCGAGTACGACACGGCCCTGCAGTACCACCAGCTGGACCTGCAGATCGCCGAGGAGACGAACAACCCGTCGGGCCAGGGCCGGGCCTACGGCAACCTGGGCCTCACCTACGAGTCGCTGGGCACCTTCGAGAGGGCCGTGGTGTACCAGGAGCAGCACCTGAGCATCGCCGCGCAGATGAACGACCTGGTGGCCAAGACCCTGTCGTACAGCAGCCTGGGCCGGACCCACCATGCCCTGCAGAACTACTCGCAGGCCGTCATGTACCTGCAGGAAGGTAGGTGCCCGCCGGCCCTCCCGGCCTCCCTCTCCCACGCCCGGGGCAGACCGAGGCCCGGGAAGGGAACCGGAAGGGGCCAGGGGGATCCGAGGCCCAGAAAGGGCAAGCGGAGACGGGGCCGATGCCGCATGGGCCGGGATGGAGCCAGCTCACACGGGCCTGCAGAGGGCAAGCCCCTGGGCAGGGCGATAGACGGGGCCGACGCCGCACGGTCCGGGATGGAGCCAGCTCGCACGGGCCTGCAGAGGGCAAGCCCCTGGGCAGGGCGATAGACGGGGCTGACGCCGCACGGGCTGGGATGGAGCCAGCTCACACGGGCCTGCAGAGGGCAAGCCCCTGGGCAGGGCGATAGACGGGGCTGACGCCGCACGGGCCTGCAGAGGGCAAGCCCCTGGGCAGGGCGATAGACGGGGCCGACGCCGCACGGTCCGGGATGGAGCCAGCTCGCACGGGCCTGCAGAGGGCAAGCCCCTGGGCAGGGCAATAGACGGGGCTGACGCCGCACGGGCCGGGATGGAGCCAGCTCGCACGGGCCTGCAGAGGGCAAGCCCCTGGGCAGGGCGATAGACGGGGCTGACGCCGCACGGGCCTGCAGAGGGCAAGCCCCTGGGCAGGGCGATAGACGGGGCCGACGCCGCACGGGCCGGGATGGAGCCAGCTCACACGGGCCTGCAGAGGGCAAGCCCCTGGGCAGGGCGATAGACGGGGCTGACGCCGCACGGGCCGGGATGGAGCCAGCTCACACGGGCCTGCAGAGGGCAAGCCCCTGGGCAGGGCGATAGACGGGGCTGACGCCGCACGGGCCTGCAGAGGGCAAGCCCCTGGGCAGGGCGATAGACGGGGCCGACGCCGCACGGTCCGGGATGGAGCCAGCTCGCACGGGCCTGCAGAGGGCAAGCCCCTGGGCAGGGCGATAGACGGGGCCGACGCCGCACGGGCCGGGATGGAGCCAGCTCGCACGGGCCTGCAGAGGGCAAGCCCCTGGGCAGGGCGATAGACGGGGCCGACGCCGCACGGGCCGGGATGGAGCCAGCTCGCACGGGCCTGCAGAGGGCAAGCCCCTGGGCAGGGCGATAGACGGGGCTGACGCCGCACGGGCCTGCAGAGGGCAAGCCCCTGGGCAGGGCGATAGACGGGGCCGACGCCACACGGGCCGGGAAGGAGCCAGCTCACACGGGCCTGCAGAGGTGCCCCAGAAACCGGTGCGTGCTCCGTGTCGGGGCCTCACGTGCTGTGCTCTGATCGCCCAGACCCAGGAAAGGGACGGAGAAAAGCTCCTGACGCAGAGCAAACCGCACAGGGGGCCGCCAACATGTCTCAGAGCTCACTGTTAAACCCCTTCGGCGTCCCCCAGGGCCAGAGCTCAGACTTGAATTCAGGCCTCCTGACCCCTGTGTGCTGAGCTGTGGCTGGGACTTGTGTGGCCATCTGCGAGAGGCCAGGCCGGGGCATCTGAGGAGGCGGCCCTGACCCGCCAGCCTGAGGCCATCCAGAAAGGGACGTCGGAGTTTGGCACCGCCCCGCACTTGCTGGGATGTTTGCTGGACAGGGATGTGCCAGGGACAGTGCAGGGCAGCCCTGGGTTTGCCCTGGGGCATGGGGAAGGGGCCTGGGAGGGGGCTGTGTTGATGGGGAAGGGGGAGGGCAGAAGCCCCTCTAGAGCGCCTGCTGGGTGCCAGGCACTGCACAAGACCCTTTCCAGAGAGGCTCTCACAACCACCCGCAAGGGAGGGGCCTTATTATCCCCATTTTACAGATGAGGAAACTGAGGCAAACAGCTACAGCTACTTGCCTCGGGTCCCACAGCTAGGCTCTGGGTCCTCATTGTGTTCCATTATTCTCTGCATGGATCGGGGTCCGTGTGAAGGCGTGTGCTCAGTCGAGGGGACCAATAAGCCAGAAGCCATTCTGATGGGGCTGTCAGGCACGTCGTGGAGGAGCAGGGGTCCTACCCAGAGCCCCGTGGGTGGAGGGAGATGTGCCACTGGGTGGTGGCAGAGGGGGCGGCCTGGGGGGCTGCTCTCGGGGCATGCGTGATGCTTCTCTGAGCTTGGAGCTCTTCTTCCCTGCCTCCCCCAACCCGGGGCTGCCCATTCCCTGCTCCCAGGCCCCTGGGGTGGGCAGAGAAGGGAGCACAGGAGGCCTGGTCACTCTTCTGTGCACACACAGAACCGTCATCAGGGAGGGGGAGGCCCTCTGGGGTCCCTTGGGTGGGCATAGGGCCAGGCAATTACCCACAGCCTCTTCGGAGGCTCACCCAAGAGGGGGTGACACAGGCACTGTTGTCTCCATTTTATAGGTGAGAAAACAAAGGTTGAGCAAGGCAGACGTTCTGCCCCAAATCCCCTGACTAGCGGCAGCTTTACCAGGCCAGGCCTCTGGGCCACAGAGCAGGCCTTTCCTACTGGCCCATGTCAGGCCTCTTCTCTGATTTTAGAAATGCCAGGAGACTCCCAAGAGCCCCCTCCTCTGCGCTGGGCACACGGCCCGTCCCTCGTGCCCCTGGAGGCACAGAATCCTGACACCCAAGAGAGAACATCAGTTGCATTTGTCAGAAAAGCCCTGTGCCACTCAGAGGCAGCCTCCCTCCTGTGGAGCCCTGAAACACAGTCTTGGGGCCACAGCTGGCTCGCCAAGACCTTCCTCATTGCTCTGTACGTGCTTCCCTGGCGCTTGCTTTCTGCCATCTTCCAGAGCTTGAAACGGCTCTTTGTAGCATTTCCATGGCATCCACTCAGCCCAGGCATGAGGCTGATAAATGGGGCGATGTTTGTCCACCTTCTCCCTGGCCTTCCTCACAGGTCAGAGGGTCCTTGGAGGCAGGAACACTTCTGCTTCCTCTGTAAGGGAAGGCCAAATCTAGCTCCAACCTCACAGGACTGTCCTGAGGACTAAATGGGGTGCCGTTTGCCTACAAGCCCTCAACACAGGGCGGGGGTCCCTCCTGCTGTGTCCCCACACTCGCTCCTCATCTCTTCCTTTCAGATGGACATCAAAGGGGTCCCGGGTGCCCTGCTCACCTGCGCCCCAGGGCGTAGGTCACCGACCCACCATTATCCCCATTTTGCAGATGGGGAAAAACGAGCCTCCAGGCTCATAGAGAATGTCAGAGACTTTCCTAAGGTCCCTTTCCTGTCACCACGATCCCAGACACGAAGCCACAGAGTTCATCACCTCTGATTGGGGAGGTGGGGGACCTTTGGAGTCATGGCTGCAAACAGAAGATGGTAGCACTTCTTCCCAGCAGTAGAATGAAATATGGCCATGAGAAGAGGGCAGGACGCCATGATTAGACACTGGCATGTGTCTGTGTGTGCCTCATTCTAATCTTCCTCGAGGATCAAGCCTATTTCTGTAGGTTTCTCCCCAGCCCACAAGCCCTTCTGTGGGGTCACTACAATACTTTAAGGTTTTCAAAGCACTATCAAAGTATTATCTTATTTGGTCCTCACAGCAACCTCTGAGAGAGTGGCCTTTTTTATCCCTATTTTCCAGATGAGGAAACAGAGGCAAGCAGAGTTTTAAGTGACTTGCCCAGATCCTGTCTGTGGCTGGATTTGATCTTCTTTTTTTTAATCGAGAATTTTTATTTAATTAATTAATTTAGAATATTTTCCCATAGTTACCTGAATCATGCTCCTTCCCTCTCCTCCTCCTACCCCACTCCCCTCCCATAGCCAATGTGCAATTGCTCTGGGTTTTACATGTGACATTGATCAGGCCTATTTCCATATTATTGATAATTGCACTAGGGCGATGGCTTAGAGTCTACATCCCCAATCATATCCCCATCAACCCATGTGGTCAAGCAGTTTTTTTCTTTCTGTGTTTCCGCTCCCACAGTTCTTTCTCTGGATGTGGATAGCATTCTTTCTCATAAGTCCCTCAGAATTATCCTGGAATCCTGCATTGCTGTGAAGAGAAGTCCATTACATTTGATTGTGCCACAGTGTATCCGTCTCTGTGTATGGTGTTCTCCTGGTTCTGCTCCTTTTATTCTGCATCCATTCCTGGAGGTCGTTCCAGTTCACATGGAATCCCTCCAGTTCATCATTCCATTGGGCACAATAGTATTCCATCACCATCATGTACCATGATGTGTTCATCCATTCCCCAATCGAAGGGCGTCCCCTCATTTTCCAATTTTTGGCCACCACAAAGAGCGCTGCTATGAATATTCTTGTACATATATTTTTCCTTATTATCTCTTTGGGGTACAATCCCAGCAGGGCTATGGCTGGATCAAAGGGCAGACAGTCTTTTAGTGCCTTTTGGGCATATGATCTCAGATCTTCTTGATGCCAGGCCTGGTGCTCGCTCTCTCCACTGTCCCACCAGCTGCCTCTGTCATGCATGGGGTGTAGAAGAGTAAGTGGCCCAGGAGCACCCCAGCTCCTGCTAGGCCCAGTGCCAGCACCACCTTCTCTTGTTGCGGGTCATTTTCAGGGAGAATATGAAGGGTTATAGACGAGGAGTCACAGATTCCATTCCTGTGCCTTGGAGATACGCAGCATCTTCTCCCACACTTAGCGGCAGTTTTTAAGGAAAGTTTCCTTCTCTGTATCAGGAGGAATCTCTAAGACCTCGTCCAGCTGTAATGCCCATTTCCCTCCCTTTGAGCAGTTCCATTAAATGGGTTCAGAAGGGCGAGGTGCTGGAGACCCCTCAGACCCAGCCCTGTCCTCAAGGGTTTTAGAGCCTCTCGGAGGGAAAACAAGTGCTCGACCAGTGATGATGGAAAGGGGAGACCAGGAGAAGGCAGAGATCAGCCGCCATGTTGCTCTCGGAAATTAGAAGCCAATGAGGCCGCCTTTCCCTTCCAGTCAGAAAAGGCTTCAAGAAGGGGGCTCCAATGTCTCGAATAACTCCAGAGGACCAAGATGGGGATTCCATTCCAGAGAGCCTATTTCAGCAAATCCCTGAGTTCAAGAACGGAGGAGTGAAAGCAGGCTTGTTTGACTGGGACACTGAAAAGGGAGGAAGGATTAGCTCAGGCTGGGGAGAAAAGTTGGAGTCTTTGTGCAGAGAGCCTTGAATGCCAGGTTCTAGAGTTCCTGTGGGGAACCCTGGCAGCTGTTTGGGGGATAGGAGGGCATGGGCTGTTCTCAAGAAGGCCAGGGAGGAGATTGTTGCAACAGGAAATGGCAAGGTGATTTGGGAAGGGATCTGGGACAGGAATTGGCTGAGACCTGAGTTCAAATCCCACTTCTGAGAAGTCACAACCCCTGATGAGCCTCTGTTTCCTCATTTGTGAAAATGGAAATAATAATGCTCATAATGCCTACATCAGCACATCTGCCGGTTGTTCTAAGAACATGCTTTGCAAACATTAAAGTCATATAACATTATTACTGTAGGCTAGACGGGAAGAGATAAAGGTATAAACTAAAATGATGTGGTGAGGAGGACTAGCAGAGTTAGAGATGGAGAAAGCAGGAAAGGCAGGACGAGCCATATGGTTGGACATGTGGGGTCGAAGAGAAGGAAGTCCAAGAGGACACTTGTGTTGGCGAGTCTAGGGGGGAGGCGACAACATGACAGGGTAGAGAAGTGAGGGCACGGATGACTTTGGGACAACATTAGAGGATTTGGAGATGCCCCATGGAATAGTCTAGAGTCTAAGGTTCCTCCTGGCTTTGACACCCCTGCTCTAAGCCCCCTCCCCCTGACACCCCTGTTGTAAGCCCCCTCCCCCTGACACCCCCTGTTCTAAGCCCCTTCCCTCCTCTGGCACCCCCTGTTCTAAGCCCCTTCCCTCCTCTGGCACCCCCTATTCTAAGCCCCTTCCCTCCTCTGACACCCCTATTCTAAGCCCCCTCCCTCCTCTGGCACCCCCTGTTCTAAGCCCCTTCCCTCCTCTGACACCCCCTGTTCTAAGCCCCCTCCCTCCTCTGGCACCCCCTGTTCTAAGCCCCTTCCCTCCTCTGACACTCCCTGTTCTAAGCCCCTTCCCTCCTCTGGCACCCCCTGTTCTAAGCCCCCTCCCTCCTCTGGCACCCCCTGTTCTGTTCTAAGCCCCTTCCCTCCTCTGACACCCCCTGTTCTGTTCTAAGCCCCCTCTCTCCTCTGACACCCCCTGTTCTAAGCCCCCTCCCTCCTCTGGCACCCCCTGTTCTAAGCCCCCTCCCCCTGACACCCCTGTTGTAAGCCTCCTCCCCCTGATATCCCCTGTTCTAAGCCCCCTCCCTCCTCTGACACCCCCTGTTCTAAGCCCCTTCCCTCCTCTGGCACCCCCTGTTCTGTTCTAAGCCCCCTCCCTCCTCTGACACCCCCTGTTCTAAGCCCCTTCCCTCCTCTGGCACCCCCTGTTCTAAGCCCCCTCCCTCCTCTGGCACCCCCTGTTCTAAGCCCCCTCCCACTGACACCCCCTGTTCTAAGCCCCCTCCCTCCTCTGGCACCCCCTGTTCTAAGCCCCCTCCCTCCTCTGACACCCCCTGTTCTAAGCCCCCTCCCACTGACACCCCCTGTTCTAAGCCCCCTCCCTCCTCTGGCACCCCCTGTTCTAAGCCCCTTCCCTCCTCTGGCACCCCCTGTTCTGTTCTAAGCCCCCTCCCTCCTCTGACACCCCCTGTTCTAAGCCCCTTCCCTCCTCTGGCACCCCCTGTTCTAAGCCCCCTCCCTCCTCTGGCACCCCCTGTTCTAAGCCCCCTCCCACTGACACCCCCTGTTCTAAGCCCCCTCCCTCCTCTGGCACCCCCTGTTCTAAGCCCCTTCCCTCCTCTGGCACCCCCTGTTCTGTTCTAAGCCCCCTCCCTCCTCTGACACCCCCTGTTCTAAGCCCCTTCCCTCCTCTGGCACCCCCTGTTCTAAGCCCCCTCCCTCCTCTGGCACCCCCTGTTCTAAGCCCCCTCCCACTGACACCCCCTGTTCTAAGCCCCCTCCCTCCTCTGGCACCCCCTGTTCTAAGCCCCCTCCCTCCTCTGACACCCCCTGTTCTAAGCCCCCTCCCACTGACACCCCCTGTTCTAAGCCCCCTCCCTCCTCTGGCACCCCCTGTTCTAAGTCCCCGAGCCCTGATAGTCTATCCTGTGACTAGATTATGATCCGCTTCCCCCTGCTGCAGGCCTGGCAGGGCTCCGGGCTGGGCCCATGGGGCCTGGTCTGAGCTGACAGGGGCTCCGCTGGCTGCTGGCTGCTGGCTGAGCCGCGCTCCGGAATAGCGGCCTTTGCAGCCTGGGGCTGGTCCCGAGGAGGAGCCGCATGGGGTCGCCACTCCCCAAGCGCACCATCTTCTTCCAGGAGGCCGCAGGGTGCGGGGGATGCCGGGAAGGTCCCGCCCATCTTCCCTGGGCTTCCAGGCCGGGTGCGAAGGCCGGGCCGCTCCCTCCCGGGGCTGGCGTGGCGCCTCGGCCCGAGCCCAACGGCTCCCCGTCCCTTCAGCGTCTCCTCTCTGTTTCAGGTCTGAGGCTGGCCGAGCAGTTGGGGCGCAGAGAGGACGAAGCCAAGATTCGCCACGGTCTCGGCCTCTCCCTCTGGGCCAGCGGAAACCTGGAGGAGTCCCAGCACCAGGTGAGCCCGGGCGGAGGCCGGCCTCCAAGGTAGAGAAGAGGAGTCCCGCCCGAGCTAGGCCCGGCATGGGCTCCCTGCCTGGCGCCCCACATTCCCCGTCCCCAGAAGTGGGGGGCAGCTGGGCGGATGGAGAGCGAGGTCCTGGGTTCCAGTGTGACCTCAGACACTTCCCCGCTGGGTGACCCTGGACCAGTCCCTTCAGCCCCATGACCCCCCTTCCCGCTCTTCTGCCGGTTCCCAGCAGGGATTCCAAGAGCAAAGGCGAGAGGCCTTGGAGGAGCGCTGCCCGGCCAGGATGCCGTCCCCAGCCTCCCCGGGGGCTTTCGAACAGGCTTCCTGGCAGGGCAAATGCATTGGCTTCAGGCCTTGGCCCATTCGTGGAGCTGGCAGGGAGGTCCGTGTCACACGTGTGTGCGTGGCCAGGCGACACCACAGAGCCGAGAGCGGCTGGCCCGTGCTCGCGCCTCTTGCGGCTCTGCCCTGCCAGGCTCCCCCGGAGGAGGCCACGTGCGGCCTGGGCCCATGGCAAGTGGTTTTTAGCATCCGCTTTCAAAGCGATCGCAAGGATGGTGGGCAGAGCAGCGCCGAGACGGGATCCTCGGCGCCAGAGCTCCTAGCAGACCGACGACTCCAGGCTTCTGCTTAGGTCTGGACAGGACTTGCCTGGGCCTCTCAGGAGGGGGCTGAAAGGCTCTGCCACTGCCCGGGCCCTCGGGCCGAGGAACTCTGAGCCCCCTCCTCACTCTGGAGCTCCGGACGCTTCCCCTCCCCGGGGGATCCAGCAAGGCTTCAGCCAGGATTCACACCCAGGACTCCAGAGCCCTTTCTATACCCTTCCCTTCCCTGAAGATCGGGATCTCCAGGGCCATCTGCTGTGACAAGGAAATAACTTTTAAAAGACTGATATATATTAATTTAAGGTCGCCAAGGAATTCAGCTATGTAATTCCTAAATGAAAACTCAAGTCAGTCGTCAACCTTTTATGGAGTTTTAATTACAAACAGGAGGAAGAAAGGAATTAGAGATAGAGAGATAGAGGTAGAGAGAAAGGGGAGAGAAGGGAATAGGGCTTAAATACCCCTTCTGTTTAGGCTGGGCCAAAAGGCCCAAGCCCTTAGATAGCTGAGGCAAAGAAAGGAGATCAGTCCCTATTACTCACGTGACCAAAATGGAGAAACAGTCTCAGAGGCCCCCACCTTCAGCTTCCTTCAGAGCAAGCTTCTCAGAGCACCCTGCAACCACTCCGACAAACTCCTAAAACCCCCCCCCCCCGAGTCTTCAGACCCCTCTCTCTTTAAGGAAACCATCCAAGTCCCCTCCCCTCAGTTCTCACATTTACCAATCACTGTCCATCAATTTCCCTGTGCCAATGGAGGCTCTAGCTTAACCCAGGACCGCCCAGAGGTCTCTGGCTTTGCACATGTCTGTTGAAGGTCATATTTTCAAATAATTAAATCTTTGATCCTTTGCTACAGCCCTTTCTAAATCCTGTTAACCTGAGTAGGGTAGAGATTGGAATAATTAAATTTTGATCTAGGCTGCAGCCCTTCCTCAATCCTGTTAGGACTGAGTAGGGTGGAGATTGATTCCAAGTATCTCCATTGTATCAATTCTAAAATCAATCATGACTCAAAGAAATTCCTGTTCTATGCTTAAGCATAGGTCAAAGTCCTTTCCATTGTTCAGCAAAAGGTTTATGTCCTAAAGTAATCTTAAGAAGGGAGGAGGGGGAAACTCTCATGCCAAAGGGGTTCACATTCCAATAGCCAAGACCCACTATCAATAGGGAATTTTTCAAGTATGAAATTTCCCAATGGTGAAATTTCCAACATTTATAAGTCTAAGAAATTTTGAGGTTTACACTGCACGGCCATTCCTTTGTCCCGTGTCGCTGCGACGGGGAGAGGCAGTGCAGGAGTAGCGGCTTGGGGGTTCTGGGCCCTGCCTGGGGGGAGCCGTCACCCTCTGCCTCTCTCTCCCTGTAGCTCTACAGAGCGTCGGCCTTATTCGAAACGATCCGGCATGAGGTTCAGCTAAGCACCGACTACAAACTGTCGCTGTTTGACCTGCAGACGTCCTCGTACCAGGCCTTGCAGCGGGTGCTCGTCAGCCTCGGTGAGAGAGAAGTCCCTGAGGGGCTCCTCCAATGGGGACTCCTAGGACAAAGTGTGGTTTTCAGCCCGGAGCCTGGGAAGCTCTAGCCAGAGACGGCACAAAGAAGTCGTCTTGGCAGATTAGAGCCCAGTCCAGAAGGCCCTTCAGAGGCCGCTTGTGTGTGGCCCGACGGGTAAATCGGGAACGGGCAGGATCATGCTGGGCTCCTGGGCCCGGAAGTCCAGCCCGCTTGTCCCTTCATCCCGTTTGTTTTTCACTAGTCAGTAGGAGCGCTCCGTCTAGAAAGCTCTTCCTTTGCACGGCCAAAGCCGAGTCCCCACTTTGTCTTACAAGCCGTCTTGCAGGGGTTCTTTTCACTCCTGCTTGACTTCTGTATGGACGGAGGGCCGCTCGGGCTGCCCAGTGCCCACGGTGGCCCGTGGTCCCGCCTGCCCCGGTGTGCCCACCACAGACGGAGGGTCCTTTGGCCTCGCTGTCTTGTGAGGGTCCTCTTCCTGCTCTGAAGGCAGCGTGCGCCCAGGCCCGCCCCCACACCTTTGCAGGAGCTCCGGCCTCCATCCTGCCCTCTGGAGATGACCAGCCTCTGGGCACGCCGGACCCAGGCTGAGAGCACAGGGCGCCCCTGGGCGAGGGTGAATGCCAGAAGTCGGGAGAAAAGGGCCGGCTGGGCCTCCTCTCGGGCCTCTGGCTGGGCTCCTTCCCTCGGCCTTCAGGAGCCCCGGGCCGGGGGTGCAGAAGGCAGGTGGGTGGGGGTCATCGTCCCCCAGCGGCTGCCCTGTGACGCGTTCTCTGCCTCTGTCCAGGCCATCACGACGAAGCCCTGGCCGTGGCAGAGAGGGGAAGGACCAGGGCGTTTGCCGACCTCCTGGTAGAACGTCAGACCGGCCATCAGGACTCGGACCCCTACTCCCCGGTGACCATCGACCAGATCCTAGAGATGGTGAACGGCCAGCGGGGACTCGTGCTCTACTACTCCCTGGCAGCCGGCTACCTGTACAGCTGGCTGCTCGCTCCTGGGGCAGGTAAGAGACGAGGTGCGTCGCCGCATGTCATCCCAAGGAGCTGCGGGGAGTTCCCGCCTTCCCCCAGAAACCTCCCAGCCTCCCTCCGTGGTGGAGGCCCAAGCGCAGGGAGGACCCAGTGGGGAGCGGCCCTGCTCGAGGGCAGCTGTGGTTCATGATGTCACACAGTGATGAGCTCTTTCTGGGTATGATTGAATCGCTGCGGCCCCTCGTCATGACAGCTCGGGGGTCTAGTGCTAGGAGGCTCCAGCAGACTTTTGAGGAGAGCCTCACAGGAAGGACGTCCGAAGTGGCAGGACGGGTTGGAACCAGTTCTGTGCGGCCTACGTCCAAGTCTTTAAGGATTAAGTGGACTTCCAGTGCAACGGCTGTACGGTTTCCCTAAATGCAGTCACTAATTAGCTGGGAGGGCCATATTTTTTGCATAATGAAACGCTGATGGCTCTCCCACGTTGGAGAGACCCCAAATCCAATAAGAGTTTATTGACTGGAGAAGTGGGTCTCATAATTGGAAGTCACGGGCGCCTTTTGCATGCGTGCTAGCTGTTTTCTAAAGGTAGAAGAGGGAGAGAGGATTACCAAGGTTTTCTTGACTATTTCCAAATGCCTTTGAATAATGCTGGCGCAGTGACAGGCCAGAGAAGCGTCTAAGTCGCTAAGTTCTATCGTGCTTTAATTCTTTCCCCTGGAATGCTCCCTTTTTATTATCTTTTCCCCAGAGCCACGCAAGCACCCTCTTCCCTCTGACCTTGCTACACCAGAAATTGTCACTGCTGGTGGCTCCCGTTGGGACTCCTTTCATATCCTAAATCCAAATCTGGGCAATAGTGAGCGCAGGGATTAGGGACATTCTGGGGGACCTCTGTCTGCTCCTCGTGGTTTTCTGAGGGACTCACTCCCCGAGACCCAACCACATATCCTCCGCCAGGACCCTCCGAGCCAGTGTGCTCCGTGGCCGTTTCCTGTGTCTAGTCCCTAGCATTCAGGGTGAACTTCCTGTGTCTGTGCCCCAGCCAGCCCGTTTTCTGCCTTAGCTCCGCTGGTGATTGCTGTCGTCACGGACCGTGGAAATCTCCCCATGATGTAGGTGCCCCCGCCAGCCTCGCCGCCTGCCCCTCCGGGGGGCTGTCCAGATGGCCTCCCATTAGCATGCACCCAGGGCTTTCCCTTCTCTGCAGCCCGTCCACAGGGCAGGGGTGGCACCACTGCAGCCCTTGGGTCACCAACTTGCTCTTGCTCCCATTTGCTACCAGATGGGTTAGACAGAATGGCTCCAGGTACAGTCAGTCTTCCAAGGGGATGTTCTGTGATTCCCCTCCGTGTGCCCACATCTCTTCTCACAACCTACGACAGCCTTTCTGTGGCCAGAAACTTCCCCATTGCCCTGTGGTTATTCCACAATTTTGAATCATTGGAAACGGTGGGATCCTGTGATTCACAGCTCCGTAGCATCACTGGAAAAGCACCAGTGTGAAAAGAGTTTTTATACTATACGTCTACGTTTTTTTTTTTAATCTGTGAATTTACTTATTTATTTTAACCGATACATCCCTGTCCAGCAAACCCAACCTTAGAGCAAAGATTACAAAAAAAGAGAAAAGGAAGAAAAACGAGTTCTGCAAACCTTCCATCCTCTGTCACGCCTGGCAGTATGTCCAGTATTCCATCCTCATCCTTCTCCATGAGTGGATAAAATGAAAGAAGGAGACAGGGTAGGAAAGAGGAGGTAGGGAGGCATAAAAGGAAGAAGAGAAGAAAGGAGGGAATGAGGGTAGGAAGGAGGGAAGAAAGGAGAGAAGGAGGGAGCGGATGAGGAGGAGGGTGGGAGGTCTGTTTCCTCCACTCTTGCCCAAGGCCAAGCCTCATCATCGTAATTACACGGCACGTTGTTTGGTTTTATCATTTATTGTGTTGACATCGTTATCGTCACTGTGTACATTGTTTGCCTGCTTCTGCCACATATAGATTTTCTTAAACACACATTTTGAGATGCATTCTGTTGGCCTTTTAAAAATGCATCTGTTTTAACGTCCTTTTGTGAAATGAAAGGCGGTGGGTGTAAAAGCCATCTTTCTGCTCAGCCTTTGGCGAGCCGTGAGCCATGTATATGCAATCTCGGTGTCCAATGGAAGCTGCCCTTCTGTGTGGTTCTTGGAAAGGGCTCTCTTGAGTAGATACAGCTGAGAAACATCCCTTCTAAATTGGTACAAGGTGCTTGTGATACCAGATCTCTTCTGAGTGCAAACCCCATTTGTGAAGCACCACATCAGGTTTCAAGCCCTAAAAATGCCCCGGGCACCCCCACCCACTTTGGGTTTCCTGGGGAGTACTTGGGGGGTGTTCGGCTTTCTATAAATGTCAGCTTCTCTCATGGTTCCTTTTGAACTTGTCCCAGCCCACTACCGTTCTTCGATGGGCATCACCGGATGATCCCCTCCTGCCGGCTGTCATGTCTGCCGTGTATTTCTCGTTGCAGGAATTCTCAAGTTTCATGAATATTATCTGGGCGATAACATGGCGGAAAACTCCAATGACTTCCAGGAAACGAGCAGTGTGATTCTCCAAACAGTGACCAGCTCTGCCCTCGAGCAGTACATCGCCAGCGTGCGGGAGGCCTTGGGAGTAGATTCCTATTATACCAGGTGGGTCCAGAAATGCCTGTGCCAGGCTTCCGAGCTTAACCTCGAAGCTTTTTATGGGAGCGTCCTATGGCGAGCTAAGCGTGGGCATCCCTTGTCGCCGACGCGCTTGAGAGCAGACTGTTGATAGCTCTTCCAGAGAAAACGGCGGATTTCTGTGGAGTGCAAACGACACCTCGGTGGGTTGTCCCGATCATTTTCAGTAATTTCCCCCGAGGTAGGGAAGGGTCTCAGCAGACTCAGGCATTTTCTCCAAGTGGAGTGTGTAGGTGGTTTACCCGTCACCAACAATTTAATTTTAGTGTAACCAGCTAATTAAAACTGAGCTTTGTTTTCCGTCATAAGCGGACAGAGAATGATTAGGTCTGTGCAGTGGCTGATTGCCAGTCGGGGAGAACAGCTCTGCGCCAGTGATAAGGAATGCGGCGGGTCCTTGGGAGGGGGAGCCAGGCAGGGCTGACCCGTCAGGCCGCGTAACCTTACAGAGCCCGGAGACGGAAAGCAATTGCTTTGGCCCGTGACTAAACCTGCGCCTTCATCGAATCATTCGGTGATGTTGTAAAATGAAACATTGCCCAAATGTTGGTTGGAAACGTCCCCAAGGTTGTATCGGCGTGTAGCACCGTCCTGGGGTTCCCCAGCCGCCCCTCCCCCCATTCTCTGTTCAGCGATTAGCCCACGCGGAGAAGAGCCGTCTGTCAGATTATGGGTTCAATTAACACGCCATTCCCTGCTGGCGCCGGGTCCCAGAGACCAGTGGGCAGCATCTGTTTATCTCTTGAATGATGCCATTTGTAATTCTAAAAAGTCCTCGGGTGCCCATCGGGCTTCTTCAGAGAGGCCGCGTGTCCCCCAAGGGCTGCCCTGGGATGCTCCATGATCCCTCTCGGCCACTGGGGAGGGCTGGAGCCACGCAGACCTGGGAAACAAAACGCTTTCCTTCAGCCTCAAAACCACAGGACGCGGGAGCGCGAGGAGACCGGGGAGACCACGCAATCCGCACCCCATGCTGGAGAGGAGGGAAGGGCAGCCTCAGGAAGTCAGGCGACTTGGCCACGGCCAGCAGACTAACAGGAGGCAGGGCCGGCTCTCTGCCCCTCGGTGCCTCAGAGGAGGCTTCCCCAGAGCTGTAGCCAGGGCAGGCCATTGTGACTTCTCCACAGAGTGCCCAGGCTCGGGGCACGAGCAACGCCTGCAGCGCTTAAGTCGCATAAAAACAACAGAAATGAGCACCTCGCTAGCAAGAAGAGTGAGCTCAAATAGAAACTAGCAGACATTGCGCCCCTCTCCTTGGAGGGGCTCTGCTGGGTCATGGGGTCTCTGCCAACCCCCCGAAAAGGGGTCTCCCAACCCCTGCCAACTCAGGGCCGGCTTTGTGCCACTTGTGATGGAAAGGAGGAGACGGTGCCTGGACAGAGCGCTGGCTGTATGCCAGGCCTCTGCTCAGCGCGTCACCCAAGTAGTCTCTGTCCTCTCGCCTGGATCTGCTTCACCTGTTTGTTCTGGGTAGAAAAACCGGGACCCTGTTCTTCCCCTTTGCTCTCTTCATCCTTGTGGTCCGCTCTTCCCCGCAAAGCTGAACTCTGCTTTGGCGGCCTTCCTGCTGCTGTTCCACCACGGAGGGACTGTTGGGAAGGAAGTGCCTCGTGTGCCTGGCAGACCCGTTCATGATGATTTCACTCTGTTCTGTAGATTCTCTCTCCGCTAGACTGGAAGCTTCTGGAGAACAGGCATTGCGAATCAGGAATTATCCTTGTTTTTTCCCTAGTGCCTAGAGCAGTGTCCTGCTCAGTCTAAGTGCCAGAGAAATGTTTCTCAGTGAATGGATGGATACTAAATCCCATGTCTGGAAGATAAGAAGACAGGGGATTGCTTATAAAGTGAATACTCTCAGAGACTGGCCGGAACAGGTCGGGAATGGTTGTTCTAATCCCAGTGGCATTTGCTGTTGGTTTAAATCAACTGAAACATTTATTTAATGCCTACTATGTGTCAGACTATGGGGATACAAATATGGAAGTAAGACAGTCCTTGCACTCTACTAGGAGGACAAGACGTATTCACAGCTAAAATATAGTCTATGTACTAAAGACAGACACCGGGATTGGGGAGAGGGGAGAGCACTAGTCACTGGCACAATCAGGAATGGCTTCTTGAAGAAGGTGGACAGAGATCTGAACCTTGAAGGGCGCTGGGGGCTCTGGATGCCAGCAGTAAGAGGGGAAAATATTCCAAGAACAGAGGACACTTGGTACCTTTGTGAGCAGAGAGGCAGGAAAGAGAAAGTACCACGTGCAACTGGAAATATTTAAATACATTTTGTTATATATATTTGTTATGTATAAATATATATGAAATATACAATCATATGTCTTTCATATATTTTTCATATATTTTCCAAATTCAGCCTCAGCCACTCACTAGCTGTGTGACACTGGGCAAGTTACTTAACTTCTGTCTGCCTCGGTTTCTCAATAATAAAATGGAGGTAATTATAGCACCTACCTCCCAGGGTTGTTATGAAGATCAAATGGGATATTTATAAAGTGCAAAACATAGTGCCTGGCACACAGTAGGTACTTTTCCTTCTTTCCTTTTCTTTCCATTCCAAAATTGCCAGAGATCTAGAATATCTACCTGTTCTAAGATTCTATTCAGATTATAAACCTTCTTCTTGTTTGTCTTTTGGTTAGATTCATCCAGTTCTGAAGTAGGTACATTTAGATGCCCAAATATTATAGCTTTACTGTCTGTTTCTTCTTGAAAATTGAGTCATCTCTTACTTTAATAGCCTCCTTTAGATGCTATGTCTTTTGGCATATATAGGTATATATGTAATTTATTGGTATCACTTCATTGTCTATGGTGCCTTAAACACAATGTAGTTTCCCTGTTCATCTTTTAATCTAATCTATTTTTACTGTTGCTTTCTCTGAAATCATGATTGCTATCTCTGCCTTTTTAAATTTATCTGAAATATCTAAATTGCTGATCAGTCCTTTTATTGCCACTATATGAGTTTTTCAATTTCAGGCATATTTCTTATTAACAGTATAATGTTGGATTCTGTTTTTCTGAGGCATTAATTATTTATCAGTGAGCTCATCTCATTCATGTTCACAATTATGATGGTTAATTATGTATTTTCCTCCATCCTATTCTTTTATGCTTTTACCTAGTCTTCGTTTCTCTTATCCCTCTCTTAACAAAGGAAAAGAGTGTTGAGGGACTCAGCTCTAGACATCTATGGGAGATACAGAATTTCAGTTCCACTGTTCATCTTCTCATTGCCCTGTTCCTGAACACAGCTTCCTTCCTTTCCTTCTTTTCTTCTTTCCTTCCTCCCTCCCTCCCTTCTTTCTTTTCTCCCTTCCTCCTTTTCTTCTTCCTTCTTTCCTCCCTCCCTTCCCTTTTCTTCTTTCCCTCCTTCCTTCCTTCTCTCTTTCCCCTTCACGCTCTCCCCTCTAAACATAAAGTTAGTTTTCTGTATGACTAATCTTTTCCTGAATCTTCATTCCTCTCTGCGTGTGTGTGTGTGTAAAAGTTTTATTAGAAATGCCTGGAGTATGTTTTTAGTTGATCTTTTTACCTCGACACCAGAATTTGGATTCTATCCAAATAATGGTGTACAAAATAAGAGCTTTCACTAAGCTTCTTAGAATGAGCCAGCTACTTATCAGGAAGGATCGGCATAGCTTGTGGGCTTTGTGACCTCGGAGCGGAGCCGAAAGCAAAGTCTTCTTTTCCAGTTTCCCAGCAGAATTTTTTTTTTCTAAAGCAAATTTACTGAAATTTTGAGTTGCTTGAAATGAGTCCATTCTTTGTGTAGATTTGGAGGCAAAGTTGATGACTTGCAGCCTGATATAGGAGGACCTGGTTATACAACTGAGAGGGGCAGGAGGTCATCGTGCAATCGTTAATTAAGCAGATATTTCCTGAGCACCTGCTGGATACACAACACCAATCAAGGTGCTTTGGAGTGAGGCAGAGGAAGGAAGACCAAGATGATCAAAGCGCAGTCCTTCCCTTCAGAGAGTTGTGAGCTCTGGACTGGTCAGAATCCCAGTTCTGAAATGGCCCTGGAGCAGATTTGGGAGCTAGGCCAAAAAGCTGAAAAGGCCATTGTAATAGGGCAATGCTACAAGACAGGGTAGCGTTCCATCCACCCCTTTTCCCTGATCCTTGGCATCAAAGGGCAGATGTGTCAGGAAAGAAATCCTTTTTAGCATCCCAGAGAAAGGAATCTGAAGCTAATCCGGATCACCAGGATTCTCTTGTTTTTCCATGTCAGATCTGGATGCTGGCGATATTGTTCATCCTGATTCTATAAATACTCATGGAACTAACCAAAACAGAGTATCTTTAACTCTAGGAGTCCTGTCTACCCCAACTCAAATTTACTGCCTTCACCTGCTGATTGGTTACAGGCAGGTTGGATTTAGCAACTAAGTTGAAGATTATTGATAGAGGCAGCTAGGTAGCACAATGGATGGAGCACAAAGTCTGGGGTCAAATGTGATCTCAAACACTTCCTAGCTGAGTGACCCCGGGCAAGTCACTTAACTCCAGTTGCCTAGCCCTTGATGCTCTTCTGTTTTAGAATTGATATTAAGGCAGAAGATCAGGTTTTTTTTAAAATCATTAATTATTTTTCTACTTTTGTTCAAGTCTTGGTTGGGAGAATGACCCTAGTGAGATAACTCAAGTACTTTTTAAATTTAGGGAATAAACATTGCATTCATCTTAGTTTTGTCTGTGTAGTTAAAGAAATCAGTGTCCTGGGGTCAGTCTTCACGTAGGAGGACATATTAACTTTGTGGCCAAGTGTAGTACCCACATCTCGATCAGTCAACGACCATTTGAGCTATGAAGATCTAGAAGAACAGCATGTGTCTGCTCTCCATAGGGAGATACAGAATCCCCAAACAAAGTCTTAACCTATAGTCTTCTCAGGTTGGCCAAGGAACACCCCTCATCAAGCCCCTGCATTCCCATTAAATATATCTAATCCCAGCAAATGCTCTCACACAGATGCTCTCAGCTACCCCAGTTCTGCACATCTCTTTTGGGATTGAGGAAGCCCCCACCATGCTGGACAGCTCACTAAGCACAGTGCCTTCCCTTTTATCCTGAATGTTTACACCAGTGCTTGGCACTGTCCCCCAGGAGTTCACAGCACTGCCCATTATAAGGTTTGGCCTTTTGGTTTTTGTCAATACCTACAGTTTCATGGCTATAGAAGGCTCATTGGTTTGGAAACTCATTGATTCAGAGAAAGTTTCATGGGGCGCTGAGGGAGCCTAGCTGTGGCTACATAGCGAGTGTGTGTCAGAGAAAGGATTTGAACTCAAGGCTTTCTGATTCTAATGACAGCTCTCTTTGCCCACTACTATTCTATCACTTTATAGTTCTTTGATAACCTTAAATTATCCATTTTTACATGAGAATTTAGACTGTGAATTGGGTAGGTCTGAGGCTTACAGCCATTATTTATAACTCAGACATGTGGAGCCCTTTTCTTCCAAGGCAGAAAAGATGACTGTCAAATATTAAGGCTTTAATTCACATATACCTTTTTAAATTTCTTTTACTTTTTACAAACTTACCTTACCTTCTATCTTAGAATCAGTGTTGCATATTGATACCAAGGCAGAAGATCAATTAAGGCATTGGGGTTAAGTGATTTGCACAGGATCACACAGCTAGGAAATTTCTGAGACCAGACTTGAACCCAGCACTTCCCATCTCTAGGCCTGGCTCTCCATCTACTGAGTCATCTTGCTGCCTCCCACATATGATTTTATAGAAGAAGACATATGATCACATAGTCTGTGACGGACCTGGGACTCATACCCATGTCTCCTGAACCTAAGGCCAGCCCTCTATATGCTAAACTCCCTTGATTGCTAACGATCTGTATTAGGCTTGTTCAGACTTCAGCAATGGAAAAGGGCTTCTTGTTGTCTTCAAATATGCTTAGGCTAATGAAATGATGAGTAACTACCAATCAGCAGTAAGAGTGGGAACATAAGGAAAGGCCTGACACGTCCCGAGCCATATACTGACAGTGCAAAGACAGATTCACAGGAGCTCCATCCATCTCTCCCCTCCTTCCTCTCCATCCTGTTATCTGTCTGCCTCCTAATTAGAGGCACGTGGAGGCAGTGCTTTCATTCTTGGTAGCCGAGGCTTTTAGAACGGGATGAACTCCCCTCTGCTCCTCCTTCTAGTGCTGGCCCAGAGCTTCTGGAGACTGTCATTTATTGATCTCTGATGATGGGACCTTTAACTCATGCAAGGTCAGGAACTCAAAGCTGCTGTGGCTTTCAGCTTTTCTGCCTCAACCTTCCAGAGGCACCAAATTCCTGGATTTGGAGGACTGGTGTGATGGCATTGTTGCTGTTTAGTCACCCAGTCACGTTGACTCTTCATGACTTCATTTGGGGTTTTCTTAGCAAATATCCTGGAGTGGTTTGCCATTATAGTTGAGGAAATTGAGACAAACAGGATGAAGTGACTTGCCCAGAGTCACACAGCTAATAAGAATATGAGGCTAGATTTGAATTCAGAAAGATGAGTCTTCCTTAGTTCAGGCTGGGTACTCTACCCGCTGTACTATGTCATCCCTAAAACTCAATTTCATAAAACTATAGCTTATAGAAACAGTTTCCTTACGATATTCTTGAGGAGTGATGCAGGTACTGATATACCCATTTTACAGATGAGGAAGCAGGTTGACAAATGTGAATTGTTGGCTTACCCAAGGACACTCCACTATTAAAAGTGGCAGAGAATAAGATAGGACATTGGTTTGGAGTCAGGGCCTGTTTGAATCTTGGCTTTCCTCCTTACTGCCTGTGAAACTGAACCTTTCTGGCCATGGCTTCATCAACAGTCAAATGAGAAGACTGGACTATATCCGTGGTTTTCAAAGTGGGGTCTGGGAAGTTCCTAGAGTTCCTAGAGACCCTGTCAGAGTATCTAATGAGTCAGAACTGTTTTTCTAGTAATACTAAGATGTTTTCACTTCTAACATATCTACATCTGTAGATATATCACTCTTACTTTAAAAAGACTTTTTGGCGGGAAAGCTGGGTAGCTCAGTAGATTGAGAGCCAGGCCTAGAGACAGAAAATTCTGGGTTCAGATCTGGCCTCAGACACTTCCTAGCTGTGTGACCCTGGGAAAGTCCTTTAACCCCTATTGCCTAGCCCTTACCACTCGTTTTTCTTGGAACCAATGTATAGTATTGATTCTAAGACAAAAGGTAAGGGTTTAAAATACAAATAAATAAATGAAAAGACTATCTGGGGGTCCTCAATAATTTCTAAAGAGCGTGAAGGGGGCCCAAGACAAAAAAGGAAGAGAATCCCTGAACTAGATGGTCTTCAAGGTTCCTGTCTTCCAACTCCCAATCTCTGGATTTCTGGGAAGCAAAGATCTGAACTTCGACCTCCTGACCCAGGTCAGAAGGACCCTTTCTGAACTCTATTGTAGGTTAATTTGTCTTTTAAAAATTTTAGACTCACTGATGGGGGAGTTGAAACTGTGAGCGTCCTCTATTGATCTTATAGCCAAAGGTTAGAGACAGCCTTTCGTGATGAAGATGAAGTGAGAAAGACTGGGGAATGCGAAGCGTTCATTCTCATCTCTTTAGCTGGTCACTCCACTCCAAACCATGATTCTTTTTAGATTTTTCTCTCTAACGATGTTTTGAGGCCAAATTCTATAGACACTTTAGAGGATAATTTTGGGGTTTATACCATCTGCAGATGGCCCATATCCCCAGACAGCTCACTCCTTAGGACCTACCAGTCAGCAAAAAAGGCCGTTTTCTGCCCATGGGCGGTAAAATGCCCTCCAACCTCTACATTCAAATGAGGCTGGGCAGAGTTCAGTGCAGAACTGCTGTGAGGGAGAGGAAGTCCCAGTGCTCAAAGCATCCTCCATAAACCAACTGAGCCATCTCCATGGGGAGTGGGAAGGGAGAGTACTTATTGGGGAGAATATGCCATTTCTCCTTTGACGCAAGTACGGGACTCGTAACCTAGAAGTCACTGGACTCCTTTATTCTTTGTATTTGTTTAGCCAGACTTTGCCCCTGCACCAGAAATTCAGTGCTTGATTCCTAGTGGACAGATGTTCTGGACCAGGACCTTTGGACATTAGAGGACCCTGAGGTGAACCATGGCCAAGAAATCCAATTTAGAAAGGAAAGCTTTTAATCCATCCCCAAGCATTTTTAAGTAGCTACTACTGTAGGAACAGGCCCTGCCCTGGGCACTGGGGGCACAATGGCAAGATGGGAAGGACCTCTAGAAGAAAAGACCAATAGCAGCTCCCCTGGCACAAGGTCAGAGACAGCCTGGTGAGAGAGGTGGGGCAGAAGTTGGTATCACTCTTTTACGGGTAAATAAATCCATTTTTAGGGAAATTAAGAAATATCTCCAAGATTAATTAGCTAGAAATGGGAAAACTGGGGGCTCCAAACCCCAAATCCAGAGGCCTTTAGTAAATATTAGAATGATCTCTGTGTGTTCTAAAGAGTGCCAGAGCATCTGCCCATATTCATTGGTCACTGCCGCTGGTCAAGTGTCCCTGGGGGTCATTGGTGGGAGTATTCTCATTTCTTCTTACAAAAGAGGGAACTGAGGCCCAAAGTGATCTCTCCAACTAGGAAGGGCCATTCCATTGGGGAACTTTAGGGAGACTTACCATAGACTGGTACCCAACCTACAAAATCATCCTCAAATCATTTTGGTTGGGAAAAGGCAAGATTTCGTGAAAGAGCAAGAACCATACCAAAGCAACTGTGCTTCCCCTTTGGGCTTGGCCCTCCCATAGATGGGAATTGAAATAAGTTTTCAACCCCTGGTCTGTGGGCTTGCTGTTTAAAATATGTCACTAACTGCCTTTCAATATGACTGTTCCTTTGTACGCCTTTGTATTTTATTTTATGAATAATTATTTAAAAATAAAATTATTTTATGAATGAAATTTTATTAATTTAAAGATATTATCCTGAGGAGGAATCCTGAGGTTTCACTGGACTGTCCAAGGGGTCCACAGACACACACACATGCTGAAGAACCTTTGCTTTAAGGTCTGTGAAGTGCTTTATCTTAGATGTGTAAACTTGAGCAAGTCACCTCACAGCCTAGCCTTTACCACTCATCTTTCTTAGGGCCAACACACAGTATTAATTCCAAGATGGAAGATGAGGGTCCGCGGCCAGAGCTCCCTCTCTCTGCGGAGCCACAGCTGCCTGACTCATCCAAGCAAGAACATTGCCCCATGTCCATTCTGGGCCCAGATGAGCCCCCAAAGGCCCTCCACAGCCCGCCGCCTTCGGACAAACAGCATCAAAGACGTTCAGCCAAAGTGCTGGCACTGAACACCCAGAGAGGGAACGCCGCTTCCTCGTCCTGGGACAGAAAAACGCTGGTTTGGTCCTGTAAGAACTAAGAGTGAGTGAAGGGGGAAACTGGGGCACTCTGTGCGAAGCTCTGTCTGCGTGTAAAAGCTTCCCTTCCAGAAGGCAAAGGGGCAAGCTAGATTGGAGCTCTGTGGGGCGTTCGAGGCTCTGCCTGCACCCGCAGGGAGAAGGCGGCAGCACGCCTGGAAAATGGCGGCCTGGTGTGATGTGGGACTCCACTTCCCCCTCTGTCTCCACAAGCAAGTGCACGTTCATCTCGGAGGAATGGAGGACGCGGGGCTGGGGAGATCTCCTGGTCCGTGCCGAGGCTGTCCTAAGGCCCCTCTGTTCTAACGGGAGAGGCAGACTCCGTACAAATAAGTACATGGCAGATACCGATGGATGGACACATGGCAACTGTTGGGGAAGAGCCTTGTGCAGCGGCATCGCAGAGCACCTGGCGGGCAGTAATGTGGAAGGAGCAGAAGTGACGTGGATGCAGACACACCCAACCTCCGGGCCTTACCCAGATTCCTCATTTCTAGAATGACGTCATCCGGAACATCACACCTTCAGCCTCAAAGACTTGGGACGGTCTTAGATTCTCCCTTCTCCTCCTCCATCCCCGAAGCTACACGCCTGGAAGAATTGTGCGATCCTCACCCCTAAGTCATCAGATCTCCAGGGCTCACGTGTCCCAAAGCCCCACTCCTACTCCCTGATCTAGCTCGCTGCAATCCATTCAGTCTCCTGTGCCAGATGATTGGGAATTGATCATTTAACTATTCTTGTGGCATAAGCCCCTTCGGCAGGCAGTCTGGTGAAGTCTATGGATCCCTTCTCAAAGCAGCATTTCCAAATACATAAAATAAAATACAAGTAGAGCTAGTTGGCACAGTGGATAGAGAGCCGGTCCTGGGTTCAAATCTGGTCTTAGACACTTCCCAGCTCTGTGACTCTGGGCAAGTCACTTAACCCCTCTCACCTAGCCCTCATCTTTCTTCTGCTGGAACCGAACCTTTGTATCAATTCTAAGACAGAAGGTCAGGGCTTTTTACATTTTTATTTTTAAAAACTAGAAGTAAAATATGTTGGATCACAAAGGAAGCCAGTAACATGGAAATACAGTTATCAAAATATTTTTAAAACGAGTTCATGAACCCTTGATCTAAGTCATTGATAAAAAAAATGTTTCCAGGATTCCACTGGAGACCATCCAAGTTGATATCAAAAAATGAATGGCTTCTCTTTTGAGCCTCACCATTTAACTAGCTCCAAACTCCCCAGCCTGTGCTATCATGCAGCGCCCATCGCTGTCCTGTCCACAAGGACAGCATGAACAAATTTATCAACTGCTTTGCTAAGATCTAGTTAAACTCTATCTGCCGCGCTTCCCTGATCTACAAGCTGACTCTCCAGTAACCCTGTCAAAAAAGGAAATGAGGTTAGTCTGCAGTGACCTGTTCTTAACGAAGTCATCCTCTATTACAATCACCACCGCCGTTTCTGCATGCTCACGAGCCATTCCGGCAGTAGTACCGGCTCGCTTTTTTGCCAGGAATTTTTAAAAGTTGGACTCATTGGCCTGAGTTTGCAAATTGCATCCTCCTTCCTTTTTGAAAAATAAGGTCAACACGTGCCTGCCCTTGTCTGATCCTGCGGTACTTCTCCAGCTCTTCCCAGTGTCTGGAAGACCACTGAGAGTGGCTCATTAATCACAGCAGTTAGTCCTTTCAGTATCCTGGGAGATGGTTAGGCTGGTCCTGGGACTTGATTTCATCAAGGGCAGCTATGGGATGGCTCACTATCTCCCTATTTATCTCAGGAATGGCAGCAGATGAGTCATACGTGGAATTAGAAGGCACCTGAGTGTGATGTATTACAGGAATGCGTGTTAGGAGATGGAAGAGAGCAAAGCCAGGGGTTGTCAAGGTGGAAGCCCAGCAGTAGTAGCTTTCTCCCTCTGCGCGGTCCCTGCGTCCCTTAGCCCGGACCTCCCAGCTCCATGTAAGGAAGACGAGCACAAAGAAAAGAGAGACTTGAAAATCATGTCTTATTTCTGCATCCCCAACTTCTCCATCAGGATGTTCATTTCTCAGATAAACCATGGGTTCGTTTGATTTTTAAAAAGGAAGAAGAAAACCAAGTTATCAATATCTTAAGTGGAAAAGGTGAATTCATAGCCAATGGAGAGGAATTAAAGCATTTACTAGGAGTTGTTTTGCCCACCTTTATGCCAACCAATCTGACAATCTAAGTGAAATAGAGGAATATTTAAAGAAATAGAAAAAGAAATGCTCATTTTACTCTGAGTTAAGGGGGACGGCAGCGCCTGTCCAGAGCAGGAAGGAGCAGGTGACCTGAAATGGAGAACGCTTGCACCCCTGGCCAGAGAGGTCCTGCCCACTTTCTTTTGCAGGTGTTAACCATGCACAAAAGATTTTCCTTTTCTCTAAGACAAAGTCCCACAGCCCCCTGATTAGCTCTAACCCCCTTGGCCCCCTTTATGTATCTGGTTTCCTCCGGGCCCTCACTTCAGCAAGGCAGGCACTCTTTTGACTTGTCCCTAATTGATTCTTAATCACACTCGTCCCAGGTGCTGTCCAAGATCTTTCTCTCAAGCTTCCCTCCGCTCTTTCAGCAGAGGGCCTTGCCTTTTGCTTTACTGAGAAAGGAAGCCATTATTTTCTCCTACTCAACGTCTTTACAGATCCCTTGACATCATTCATCTCTCCTTCTTTCTTCCTTTTCTCCAGCTTCTGAAGAGGCACTTGTCTGCTTTCCTAAAGCCAGTGTAGAGAGCTTTATTTATAGAAATAGACCTATATACACATCACATATATGCACACAGACATGATATTTACATGTGCTCTTATATACATGCTACATATTCTCGCCTATATTCTCTACTCTGATGCCTACATACATAGAGATCACAGGCTCCTATTTCTTCCGCATCTCTATTCACATATGCACTCTCTTTATCCCATGCTCTTGGTACTCCCTAGGAGATTACTCCCACAATCCCTGCCACCCCCCAATCTTCAGCCTCTCCTCATCTAGTAGTCCCTTCTCTGCTGCCCACAAACACCCCAAGTCTCCTCGATCCTACTACCAAAGAGATTGTCCCTGGGTCCTCCTGTCTTGTTGGTCCTCACCCATCCCCTGCCTTCCCCTTTGCAAGCTCAGATTCTGGACGCCTCCATCTGGGCCTTCTCTTCCTCATTCACAAACTCACTTACTCTTTTGTCCCTCATCCGGGCCTGCCCTCTCCCAAGCTGCCATTGGTCTTCCCTGCCAAACTGGCTGTCCCCTTCTCAGGCCTCCTCCCTCATACAGCCTTTCCCCAGCAGCACTGGAGGCTGATGGCCACCCTCTCATCCTGGATATTCCCTCCTCCCTGGGTTTTCAGGACATTTCTCTCTCTCCCTTCTCCTCTTGTCTAACTACTCTCTCACAGTCTCTCTGCTGGAGGGGAATACATTCCCTGCCCCCTGGCTGTGGGTGTAGGGCAGTGATGGAACACTGGGCTTGGAACTAGCAAGATTCATTTCCCGGAGTTCAAATCTGGCCTCAGACACTCACTGGCTTGCCCTGCTTACCTCAGTTTCCTCATCTATAAAAGGAGTTGGAGAAGGAAATGGCAAAGCACTCTAGTACTCTGCCAAGAAAACCCCAAATGGGGTCACAGAGACACACATGACTGAAATGACCCAACGCCAAACAACAGAGTTGTGGGTACACCCCAGGCTTTCCCCAGAGTCCTCTTCCCTTTCTCCTTTAGCCCTTAGTGAGCTCTTCAGCTCCCATGGCTTAAGGATCATTTTTCTATGATGTTGACTCTCACATCTCCATTTTGTTGAGCCCTGGCTCTCCTGAGCACCAAACAGAGCATCCCTTCTGAGACATGGTACATTGGATGCCCTGCCAAGACAGCTCTCCTGTTCTCTTTCCCCAAATAACCTGCCCCCCCCCCCGTCTTCCCTAGTCCTACAAAGTGCCTGGCTGTCCTCCTGGCCCCCCAGATCTGAAGCCTCAGAATCATCTCCAGCTCTTCCCACCTTTCCCCCAAACCTCTGCTCAGTCCATGAGTCTCGTCAGATCCTTCTCCACAGCATCCGTCCCTTCCATCCCTGACCATCACCTCGGTTTAGGGTGCATCGCCTGTCACAGTGGCTATGGTGTAGCTTCCCATTGGTCTTCCTGCCAAAGAACATTCCAAAAGCACAGACCTATGCCCCCCACTCAGTAAACTCCAGCGGCTCCCATCTACTTAGAGATCAAAATTAAACTCCTCTTGAAGTGATTTAAAGCCTTTACCATCGATCAAACCTGCCTCCTTCTGGTTGTACTTCTCTGCACACAGCCTGGGCTCATGGTGATACTCCATCTCTAAGTCCCCTGGCCTTGTCCAGGCTGTCCCCCAGTTCTGGAGTGCCCTCCCTCCCCTCATTTCTCTCTCTTGGAATCCCTAGTTACCTTGCAAGTTGGCACAATGCCTGGCCATCAAGCAGTCAGTCGATATTTATTAAGCCCCTTCTAAGTGCCAGGCCCTGGGCTAATCCCTGGGGATACAAAAAGACAGAAGGCAGGCCCTGCCCTCCAGGAGCTTACAGTCTCACAGGATCCGACCTGCATTTTGGAGACTCACTTTGGGGGCTGAAGGAAGGGCAGATCAGCTTGGGGAGAGACCCCGCAGCAGCTACGGCAATAGTACCAAGGGAGGGCCATACATTGGTGGGGGGCAGGCGCTCTCCTTCCTTCCAATTCAGTTCTACCTGCTCTTCTCCGAGGCCTTTGCCAATCCCTCCGCCGATCCCTCCCACACCCAGCAGATGCTGGTGCCTGGCCCTGGGCTTCACCTTGCCTTGATTTTATAGAGATTCCTTTGCACCTCTTTTTTGTCTCCCCTCTTTTCCCCCCAGAGCCTGACAAACATAGTGGGTGCCTAGAAACGATTGTCGATGTAGGATTCGATTGGCCTAAAATCCCAAAGGAATAGAGAACCTCATTGGCCAGAACCGTCCGTTTTCATTTCAGTATCGATGTGGCGTGTTAGATGTGTTTCCATGTGGTTGTGAAGGCCATCTTGAGGGATCGACATTTAAAAGACAGCGGCAAGCCACCACCAGTGACTGGGGGTTGGGGGGCACCTCGGGGGCCTGGTCCCGGGGTGCACCGTGCCTTCTCTTCGCATGGCTTGGATGTGATCATAGCTATCCTTCACCATCTCTCTCTTACGGCAGGACAAGGGACCACAGGCAGCCACATCAACGTGGCCTTGGCGTGGCAGGCAGCCACGGCTAACTTCTGCCCTGAGCTGGGCCCCGGAGGACATTCTCCAGGGTGCCCCTTTCTCATCGCCAGGACTTGAAGTTCAGGCCTTTTGCTCGCACAGTACATACATCTGGAAAAGGCTTTTCTTGTTGTTCAGTTGCTTCAGTCATCTGACTCTTTATGACCCCATTTCGGGGATTTTCTTAGTAGATACTGGAGTGGTTCAGCATTTCCTTCCCGAGCTTATTTTACAGATGAGGAATGGAGACCAGCAGGGTTAAATGACTTGCCCAGGGTCACCCAGCTGGGAAGGGTTTGAATTTGGGTTCAGAAAGGCTCTTAGTCCACAACAATGGCTGCCGGAAGCACATGTGAAATCAAGAAAAGCTTAATCTTTTCAAAGAACAGAACCATGAGGGCCACATGAAGTGCATTCTGAGGTCTCCAGAGCCCTTGATATTTCCTGCAGGGGTTCGTGTCCCCATTTTACGGAGGAGGAAGCTGAGGCTTTGAAACATTAATCGAGTGGCCCAAGGTTATAAGGAAGGACTGGAGCCCAGATCTCCAACCCCCCTCCAAGCCCTCCTTCTTTGGGCCGCCACCTTCATCGTGGTCACTCCTCCCAGAGCAGGCCACAGCTGCAAAGCACTTGACCACGAAGGGAAGGCAAGAATCCCTCTTTTGCAGAAGAGGGAGTCAATGCTCAGAAGGTACTTGCCAGCGGGCAAGGCCAGGATTCGAACTCAGTTCTACCCCCTTCCTGTCCCCCAGCTCAGCACATGAGGGCTAGTGCTAGAGGAGGCTGCAAGTCTGGATCCTTTTGTGGGTTCCTCAGGCTGCATGGAGCATTTCTGCGGTAGCCGAGGGCTCACCGGGCCCTTTCCCAGCGGCGTTAGCCCATCTGGCCATGTCCCAGGGCAGGTATACTGGGTCCAGAATTCGAGGCCCGGGCTTCAGCTCCCAGCCCTTTCCCCGCCTGAAGGGCCCAGAGCAGATGCCAGCTCTGGACTCAGTGGGCTGCTCCTTGGGCTCGCCCAGCCTCTCTTTCTTTCTCCAGGGATTCAGACCCTTCTGGCCTGATGCTCGGGGCCAGTGACTCACCAGGATCTCCTCGGTGAAAACTATTCCCTCTGCAAACCCCAAGCCCAGTCACTGGGATGAGGGGGAGACTCGTGCCCAGGCTGCCTCAGGGGGGCCTATGTAGCGCTGTGGGCCCTCCCTGGATCCAGAATGGGAAGCGACCTCAGAGGCCCCGGGTTCTCCGGGAAGCTCTCCAATCAGGGCAGCCTCTGCTTGGAGCCTCCGGGGCAGCTGGGACAGCCCGACCGCCTCTCCGAAGCCCCCAGCCACGGCGGCCAGGGCAGCAGAGTGGCTCAGATGCCCCAGCCTGGCCTTTGGGCCTGCCCACGTTAGGCATCCTTCTGTGCCGTGATGCCCCCCATCTGCGGAGGGCGCACAAGCTTCCTGTGCCTCGGGGGCTCCTCGGCCGTGCCCTGGACATCAGATGCAGCGGAGGCCGTCCCCGGTCCCTCAGGCCTCCAGACAGCCTCTTTCCCGCCCACAGCTTCTGGCTCTTCTCCGCTCCTCCCATAAACCTAGAAACAAATATTGACGCGGCTGCGCGGTGCCTGCAGACAGATCATTTCCCTTTGGGGTTACCCTGCACAAGCATCGTCTGGCCATCACGCATGGCATAGACCATATTCACAGCCCACGTAACCATAGAAACCTTTTCGGGCGGGGAGGGCTGGAGGCGCCGCTTCCACAGAGGAGATGAAGGAAGCGGCAGGGCCGCCGCCACTTCCCATTGGGCGACTGGCTACTCCTTTAGCCATTGCGCCGTCCTGTCCAGGACTCTGTCCGGCCTTCAGAGAGTCCCGAATATAGAGAAGGAAATAAAAATGCTCCACAGAGACGGTTCTCAGCGCGGCGGAGCCAATTCTGCCGCTTTTTATCACCTGCGTGATTTATGCCTCATTAATTATTGTGGGAACTCGCCGCCGCCCTCCGCCTGGGTCTGGGTGGGCCGGGGGAGGCCTGGCTTAGCGGGGTTCCGAAGGTTCGCACCGCTTGTTTCCGGGCCTCCTAGCCGGCATGGCGAGCTGGTCCCTGGGGACTGGCCGGAGAACTATGTCGGAGCGGGAGGGCGGAGGAGACCGCAGCCTCTCAGCATGCCCGGATGGCCACACCTCCCTCGCTCTGCTATTGGTAGCAGGACGCGCGTGACGCCAGTGGTCTTGCGGATGGTCACCGGGCTAGGCAATGGGATGGGGCGCACCAGGGCCTTCCCAGTGGGCACGCCATCCGCCGGGCCACACTGCCCTTGAACCGCGAGCCCCTCCTATCCCGGGAGTGGGGGTGGTGGGAAGGGGAGCCCAGAGAGGGGTCAGGGCTCGGCCACGGTGCCTGGAGCGGGCCGGGTCTCCCAGCGGGGCGCTCCTTAATGTATGTTCCCTTGACTTTGGGCCTTGCAAAAAGATGATCCATTATTCAGGGCCTCGCGCCGCGACCCGTGTACTTGCAAAGTGCTTTACAATTATTTATTAATTATAAGCCCTCCGAGGGCCTGGGGAATACAGAGTTCCATCTCGTTTCCAATTAATTGTGCGCCTTTCCATTGGGTAAATGCATATGTTTGTCAGTGCTTTTAGCAGAGCCAGGAATTCCCAGGGTTCTTTTGTCTGGGGCTGCTGCGGGAGGGAGGTAGCGCTATGTCAGCCCTCGGATGGGGCTGCCGGGGCCCGGGCGCCCCCTGCTGGCCGTCGCTGGAGAACCAGCCCCTCGCTCGCTTTCCAAGAATCGCAGACTTGGCGTGTGGAAAGAGAAAGGCTCCGGCCTCTGACGGATGTAGAAACTGAGGCCCACCCGGGGCACGGGGTGCCCCCCCCACTCGGGGCCCTCTAGAAACTGCCATGGGGGGAGGAGCCGGGGCAGCAGGGGAGACGCTGTTCCCGTCGCTGGGCTGATTATTTCCTTATTATTGTGATTTAGACGATGATATTCGAATGTGGAGGATGTTCCCCACCAGCTAATAACCATCTAGGTGGCACGGGGGCTTCCGGGGCTTGACAAAGCCTTTTCAAGCCCTCGGGCCGCCTCGGCCCCTGCTGTGCTCCTGCAGCTGCCGAAACCCGGGAGTCGGGCTCCCGCGGGGGGCTGCCTGGGACCAGGGGCGTCAGCCGCATCTGGAGGGGACGGGGAGAGGCCGGCTCCTCGCCTTCTCTGCGCCAGCATTTCCGGGGGCGGCCCCCCAAACCAACCTCGAAGTGACCGGGGGGCGGACCACCCAGGGTTCACGTGGGCTTGGGCTCCCCACCTCCCCAGGGATGCCCTTCTGGAGGCTGCAGGGCTCCCCTCCCAGCACCGGGCCCAGCTGGGCCTCCCCTGGGGGTGGAAAATGTGAGCCAAAAGGCCAGCCTGATGGAGAAAAGGCCCGTATCAGTCCCCCAGTGTCCGCAGCAGGGACACACACACAGACCCAGAGATACACACCGACACACACACGCTCTCACATTCTCACTCACAGACACACTGACACACACACACACACTCACATTCTCACTCACAGACACACTGACACACACGCACACTCACATTCTCACTCACAGACACACACCGACACACACTGACACACACAGACACAAACAGATACACACAGACACACTCACATTCTCACTCACAGACACACATGATACTCAACTTTCTGAACTGTAAAAATAAGGCTCTCCCAGCACCCCCAGCACCCCCATTTCCCCCTAATTCTGAACATCCCCAGAAGCCCCATTTTCACAGGCTCTTCCGGCCCTCCCAGGGCCCTCCCAAGGCAGCGGGGGCAGCGGACGCTTACTAAGCCACCTACTCTGTGCAGGGAGTTTGGCTAAAATGGGGGGGGGCACTAGATGGATGCTTGAAAATACCCAAAGGCCCCCGCGTCTCGCTGTGTGCAGGCCGGGTTCTTCCTCCAGAGGAGCCGGCCTCCTTCTGGAAGCGTGCTCCTACTTCCCGGTGGCGTGACTTAGGAATGTCTACGTGTGCCATTTCCCCCGATTCAGGAGATTATAAATAAAGGCGCCCCCTGTCCTCATTAAGGGGATCACAGGCTATTAGAATATGCATTTTCATTCTGATATATTGTGGATTTCTAAATGTATAATAACTCTGAGGGGGGCCTTCTCACAGCATTACATGGAGTTTGAGCTGCGTGACTCCCATTAAAAGCAGACACAGTGTGAGCTTTGCTGTAATATTCTCATTATCCTAAACCCTCATCTCTTTTTCATTCCTTAAAGGGGTCATTTGGCTTTTTAATATTGGTGCCCTCCTTTGGAAGCAAAGCCTTTAAAGGCTGAGCCAGGCCCGTCTGCAGAGGCGCTCATAAAGGGCTCCCAATCGAGGGCCTTTGTAGGTTCCTTTGTTAGAGTCACACAAACACCCTTAAATAATAGATAAGGTGTATCCTGTGTACGCAAATGCAGCCACCCATTTTCATTCTCTTATCTCCGGTGAATGAAGACAAAGAGCCTTCCAGAGGCAGTTTTCAGGGAGGGAGGCCGATTGTTCCAGAAAGAATGAAGGGCTGAAGGGGTCCATGGCCCGGTCTGTGGGTGCGGGGGCGGCAGAGACGCACCAAGAGCCCGACTTCGGATGCCCCGACTTCTCGGCTGTTCTCAAAACCCGTCCCTGCCCCATCCAGCCGCCACAGGGGAGATGCTCTTCTATCTCTCATTCCTCCCCAGTCAGGGAAGGGATCAGATCTTCCCAAGGCCACCCAGCCAGTGGCAAAACCCCGAGTGGGCCCCAGGGCCTGGGGGCACCCCCTCCCCTAGGATTGACCATGGATTTCAAGGGCCTTGGCTGCAAGCGTCCTAGGAGCCCCCGGCTTGGACCACCAGACACCTGGGCTCCGGGCCTGGCCCTGGAACTCATCCTTTGTGCCCAGTGTCCAGGCAGGAAGCGGTGCTTGCCGGGGGCTCCTCACCACTTTGGGTGTCCTAGAGCCCTGGGCCGGGGGGACCCAAGGACCCTCCTCAGGAAACAAAGGGCCGAGCGCTATCGCTGAAACTCCTGCAGCAGCCAAGAGGGCTTTCTCGAGCTCGTCACAGGGCCCAAGCAAAGAAGTCCTGACCCAGGTGACCTCCAAGGTCTGATCACCAAGAAGACAGTATTTGTAAACAGACTAGCCAAGTGGTGGGCGCCTAGTAGGTGCTTAGTAAAAGCTGCTTCCTTCCCTCCACGCCACTGCTCTGAGTGGCTGCGACCCACCTCGGCCGCCCAATGGCTTTTACGTTCATTCGTGCCCATCGATTATTTATAAACATGGACAATGTGTAGTGAGGGGAGCTGAGCAGGAGGCCCTGAATGCCCCCCACACGTGTGCAGGGTGAAATGTGACATAGATGTACATTTATAGCTACAGATGTTCTAGTATTTGCACATATAAATCTGTGACTATATTTGTGTCTCTACACATATGTGTACATATAAATGGACATACACACGTGCGTAATGTATGTGTTCATTTATATGTAAAGCTGAGTGTTTGCAAATAGAAATGTGTGAATGTTCGTGTGTGTGTGTGTGTGTGTGTGTGTGTGTGTGTGTGTGTGTGTGTGTGTGTGTGTGTAAATCCACCCCCTACCTGTGAGAAAGGGAGTTGGGAGCTGGTTTACTCCTATCAGGGAGAGCTGGGAGGAAGAAAGGCAATCATGACACCCACTCACTGCCCACGAGGTTATTTTGATTTGGTTAAAGGGAACAGAAGGGGCCCCATTTCCTGTTCTCTGTCACTAAGGATTGTGTGTTTACTTCCTTTTCCCTCCCAAATCTGATGAAATCCACTTTGAAGGAATCAGGCCTTCCCTCCCAAACTCCTTCCAGGAAGGCAGTTTTGGGTCTCAGGGAGGGAGTTTACATTTCCAGGGCAACACCAATCCTGCATATTTGTTCTCTTTCTTCCTCCTTTCTTTCTTTCTTTCTTTCTTTCTTTCTTTCTTTCTTTCTTTCTTTCTTTCTTTCTTTCTTTCTTTCTTTCTTTCTTTCTTTCTTTCTTTCTTTCTTTCTTTCTTCTCGCTTTCTCTCTCTTTCTTGCTTTCTCTCTCTTTCTCTCTTTCTTTCTTTCTTTCTCTCTTTCTTTCTTTCTTTCTTTCTCTCTTTCTTTCTCTCTTTCTTTCTCTCTTTCTCTCTCTTTCTTTTGCTTTCTCTCTCTCTTCCTCCCTCCCTCCCTCTCTCCATGTCTCCCTCCCTCCCTCCCTCTCTCCATGCCTCCCTTCCTCCCTCCCTCCCTCCCTTCCTTCCTTCCTTCCTTCCTTCCTTCCTTCCTTCCTCCCTCCCTCCCTCTCTCCCTCCTCCCTCTCTCCCTCCTCCCTCCCTCCCTTCCTTCCTTCCTTCCTTCCTTCCTTCCTTCCTTCCTTCCTTCCTTCCTCCCTTCCTTCCTTCCTTCCTTCCTCCCTTCCTTCCTTCCTCCCTCCCTGCCTCCCTCCCTCCCTCCCTTCCTTCCTTCCTTCCTTCCTTCCTTCCTTCCTTCCTTCCTTCCTTCCTTCCTTCCTTCCTCCCTCCCTCCCTCCCTCCCTCCCTTCCTCCCTCCCTCCCTTCCTTCCTTCCTTCCTTCCTCCCTTCCTTCCTTCCTTCCTTCCTTCCTTCCTTCCTTCCTCCCTCCCTCCCTCCCTCCCTCCCTCCCTCCCTCCCTCCCTCCCTCCCTTCCTTCCTTCCTTCCTTGCTTTTCCTGGACAACAATTACATAGCAGATTTGGTGCTTTAAGAGAGAGACTCAAGCCGGCAGAGCCAAGGGAATGGATGTGTTGTAGAAAGAGGGCTGCCCTCAGAACCAATAAATCTGGGGTGCAGGGCTGGCTCGGGGTGACTTTTGACAAGATGCTTCTCCAGAGCAGTCCAGGAAAATGAGCCAGGAAATTGGATTGTGGAGATGATCCCAGGCTGAGGAGCAGCAGGGTGTGACTGGCTGGAGGCCAGTGGGTAGGTCATCAAGGGTGGAAGAGAGCGGGTGGTTGAATGGGTCACCTGTATGGGGTCAAGACTGTGTGGAGGGGAAGATGGGAGCAGAACCAGAAAATCAAGAGATGCTGGAGGGTGAGGGGAGGTAAAGGGGGGAAGGGGAGGAGGGAAGCTGAAGGATGACAGGGCAGGCACTGTCTGCCCTGTCTGAATGGCAGCCTCTGCATCCAGTTGAACTCAATAAAATGTTATTAAGCCCCAGAGGTATAAAGGCAAAAACAAAAACCTCTGACCTCCTGACATTTCCTTTCTGCAGAGAATATATAGAGAAGGAGGAAATTCAGAGGAGGGAGAGGGAGAGGGAGAAGAACCAGACCTGAGATTGCATTCATTTAAGGGACTCCCAAGTGGGGAAACTCCTTCTGTTAATGCTGGTTGGAGCCTTTTCTGCAATAAGAGGAGTCACACTAAGTCATTTTGAAAGGGAAAGAGGGGGAACAGCAGAAGGCAGCAGCCCTGGGCCCTGGGGCTGGGATCTTCGGAGGCCAAGGGGAGGGGAGGAACCTTCCAGAAGCAGATCACTGGAGCAAAGGCCTCAGAAGGTGGGATGTTGGACAGGGGACAGACACATACAAGTAGAAGAGCCTGGGGGCCGGAGATGATGTGGAATATGCCCAGGAATGTTAGTGGGAGGCACCTGGGTGGCTTTAAATGCCAGGCCAAAGAGTGTAGTTTAGCCAAGACAGGAAATAGTGAGCCACTGGACGTTTTTGAGTAGGAGTGACATGCTCAGATCTGTTTAGGAATGAACAGCTTTGTGGACTCTGTATGGAAGAGAGACAGAGGGCCTGGATTCAGATTTAAGCTCTTGTCACTCCCTCAATGTATGACTGTGGACAAGTCATATTACCTCCATTAGATAATCCCCCTGATCCCTTCCAGCTCTATAGCAGCATTCTGGTGACTGGCTGTGGGTTTTAAGGGAGAGAGAATTCAAGGCTAGCTGTAAGGTTGAGAATCTCAGTGCCTGGAAAGATGGCAATATCATCAGAAAAGGAAGAGGAATGGTCCAAGGAAGGCTCAGCTTGGACAACTTAATTGATTTGGGCTCCAGAGTGGGACAGATGGAACACTCATGGGCCACCACATTCGATAAAAATAAATGTTCTTGCAATAAGAGATTTTAAAAGACACATTTACTTATTAACGCAGACCTCATTCCCCTTTGTCTTTGCATATGTCATGGCAGCATCACTGGACCAAAAAGACTGCCCCGGGGATAGTGAGAATCCCTTGAAACTTTTGGCACCCAGTTTTCCATAGGCAGGGCTCTTCTTGTCCCAGGTAGAAAGAAGGCGATGTCATCTCGTAGATCAGTGATGGGCAATCTTTTGAGCTTGGTGTGTCAAAATTCGCCAAAAAAACAAGCATAACTCAGGTGACATGTCACTTCGAGAAAAAAACCAGTTTTGCGATATTTATAGTTTAAATAATAAAAATGTATGATTGTGATCTATAACAGTATTTAATAAACCAAAAAGTAATTATTTAACTTACCTGCTTAGTGACTTCTTTGTTCATCTGACAATCGGTTTCTTTTGTTGGTCTTGATATTATTTAACTTGTGTGGGGTGCTGTGAACTAAGATAAGTGAGGAGAAGGGGGAATTCTTTAACTAACCTGCCTATTAGTGACTTTTTTGTTGGTGAATTTAATTGGCTAAATGTTCGATTGAAGGTTGTTATTTTGTACATGTCAAGCCCAAGCAAGCGCTAACTTCATCTGTCAATCTTTTTCTTTTGTTGGTTTTAATATAATTTATCATGGAGAATAAGGTCTCACAAAAGTACATATAGGGAAAAATTGTGAGTAAAGCCATTGCTATATTTTTCAGGGTGCTAAAAGTGTCTGGTAATGGATTCCAGGCACTCTTCTGTTGTAGGTGGACTGGAGCCCCACCCAGTATTCCTCTTGCCCGGCTCCACCCCACCCCACCACCCCACCCTAGTCTGCTGGCCCAGAGGTGCTGCAAGACCAGCAGCTACTGCCAGCAAGCCTGTCTGTCCACAAGATCCTTCTGTGGTGCTCCTCCTCCCTGCCCCTGTGGGAGCCCCACATGCCCCAGCCTCCTTCACCCTCAGCCCCTGCAGCCAGCTCATGGAGCAGCCTGCCCAGGCCACGGCTACAGGTGCACAGCTAGGCAGCTCCCAGGCCCTGAGGCATGTTGAGCCCACATGCAGCCAGGTATCATCAAATGACTAGCACGTCAGTGCTGACACTTGTGTTGTAGGTTCGCCATCACAGCCCTAGATCAACCAGAATCCTCCCTCCTTCCTTAAAAGAAACCTTGCCAGCCTATGTAAGAGATGCCTTTCCTGCCATTAGATGAGCTGAGTCTATGTGGAATTCACAGGCCATGGATTTGGAGCCAGAAGGGACCATAGCAGGCCAGATGTAAGCTGCTAATTTTACAGATGAGGAAACTGAGGCAGGCAAAGGTAAAGTGTCTTGTTCTATCACACAGCTAGTAAGTATCTGAGGTGAGAATTGAGCCCAAAAATTTTCCTGATTTCCAAGTCCAAGGCTTTATCTGCTCTGCCATATTTTCTCAAAAAAATTGATCCAAAGGAAAATGAAGGGACGTTACTTTTCATGGCATTGTCTGAGGTGAGATTTGAACCCAGGTTCTCCAACTCCAGAACTAATATTCTTCCTTCTGTATCACTAAAGGATGCCCCTGGTATATCCCAGGGAAGGCAGTCCAGGAAGAAGTTGATCATCTGGGTCTATAGGAGATGAAGGCTAGATAGTGCTTTGGTCATCTGCAGAAAGATGAGAATGGGCCTCTTGAAGGCTGTTGAGATTGAGGGAGATGTTGGAGAGAGAAGGGAAGAGGAAGAGCTTTGGAGGCCCCACATTTACTGGTTCCTTCTTTCTTCCTCCTAGACTAATGTGTTGGGGAGTGGGAGAGGGGTGGGCAGTCCTAAAATGAGCGGTCAGGCAGTGAGGCAGTATCTTCTGGAGAAATCCACGTTTCCATGAATGCAAGAATGTGAAAGAGTGAGAAAAGAAAAGATGGAGGAGTATAAACATTAAATTATGTCTCTAATAATAAAAATATTATATTTTATGAGGTTTATTAAGGATTATTAGAAATCAAGGAATAAAGAAGATACAAAATAAAAACCACGTGCCCATGGCTGATTATAGTAGAGTGATAGTGTCTCGGTAACCCAGGATGACAATTATCTTTGTGCGTTTTCATCTATGGTGTATAGATGAGTGCACAAAGACACTTGTGCGTGAAGGAGATTTAAGTGGAAAAGTCGGTGCACAGAGACAGTCCCACTCTCTCGGCGCTGGAAGCCTGGGTCCAGTGGCACGAAAAAAAATCCCCACACTTAGCTTACCACTATACTTGCTACATCATTGCTAGGGAAGAGCTCATGGGAGGCATTACTGACAGTTAAGTACCAATTGTGATCTCACCAACATGGAGACTCAGGAGGGATTATAGAGAATTCTGGGAAATACCAAGGACTTCTGGGGAATGAAGTCTAGGGTTCAAAATCTCCATTTATACAGGAGGAAAGAAAGCTTCTTAATGATTGAGTAGGAAGTTCCTGAAAATGCTATTGAATGGAAAGACAGGGAATGCATCCCGTCCCCATCCCCCCCCCCCCCAAAATAGCAACAACAAATGAGGTGCTCTGACAGAAAGCCCCAGCTGCCCTAATCTAGTTATGGTTCTAGGGCAGTAGATTGGGTCTAGAGAGTGGAGAGCTTTCATAGCAAGACCAAAGAGTAGGGACTTTATGGTGCAGGAAATGGGGAGTCCATCATAAATGTTTGAGAAGGGGAGTGCCAGGGTGAAAGTGGCATTTTAGGATGACTAATCTGTCATACTGTGAGAGACATGGAGTGAGAAGGGACTAGAAAATGGAAAGACCTGTTTGAAATCTATTGCATTGACCCCTATTTATCATTAGAGCGAGATGTTTCGATGATTCTTGCTTGTGCCTTCTATTCAATTTTTTTTGTCATGATTATTCTTGCTTTTTTTGATTTAGTAAATATTTTCAGTTTAAGCATCAGAAAGAAAAGGAAAAAAAATTAAAGGGCATCGATTGCATGAGAGCAGCTGATGACTCAGTGGACTAAGAGCCAGGCCTAGAGATAGAAGGTCTTAGGTTTAAATGTGGCCTCAGACATTTCCTGGTTGTGTAACCTTAGGCAAGTCACTTCACCCCCATTAACTAGATCTTACCAATCTTCTGCCTTGGAACCTATATATAGTATTGATTCTCAGAGAGAAGATAAGGAGAAAGAAAGAAAGAAAGAAAGAAAGAAAGAAAGAAAGAAAGAAAGAAAGAAAGAAAGAAAGAAAGAAAGAAAGAAAGAAAGAAAGAAAGAAAGAAAGAAAGAAAGAAAGAAAGAAAGAAAGAAAGAAAGAAGAGAGAGAGAAAGAGAAGAAAGAGAGAAAGAAAGAAAGAGAGAAAGAAAGAAAGAAAGAAAGAAGAAAGAAAGAAAGAAAGAAAGAAAGAAAGAAAGAAAGAAAGAAAGAAGAAAGAAAGAAAGAAAGAAAGAAAGAAAGAAAGAAAGAAAGAGAGAGAGAGAGAGAGAGAGAGAAAGAAGAAAGAAAGAGAGAAAGAAAGAAAGAAAGAGAGAAAGAAAGAAAGAAAGAAAGAAAGAAAGAAAGAAGAAAGAAAGAAAGAAGAAAGAAAGAGAAAAAGGGAGGGAGGAAGGAAGGAAGGAAGGAAGGAAGGGAGGAAGGGAGGAAGGGAGGAAGGGAGGAAGGAAGGAATTGCAATATTCTGGGCACAAGTAATAACTGAAATGTATTGAAAATCCCCAACCCTCATTTTAATCCTCAAATTGAACCACCCTCCCCCATCGAGCCTTTGGCTAGAGCTAATAACAAGTAACTTAATTTATTATTTGAGTTACCCCCTCCTCTCCCCAGCCTTCCTCCATCCCCAAGAGGTGCTAATGAGTGAGAGAAGCCAAAACACAGGCAGTAGAAAGAGGCAAGGATGACCCCCCCCCAAAGCCCCCATAATCCAGCCTCAATCTAGGGCTGAGGACCCAAGGGCATCATTAGGACATTTAGCCACTCGGTGGAGACAGTTCGCACACTGGTGTCCCAGATGGCGGCAAACTGAGCTTCCCATCAATAGGGACCTCTGAGAGAAGCGTGACTGGTGGGAGCTTCAGCCACTTTGATGGCAGAAAAATGGGAAACGAGTGTGTGGGGCTGTCAGTCTGGAAGAAGCAGGGGAGACGCCGGCATGAGGTCCAGACAAAGCCCAACCATTCTTGGCCCCTTCTTGGCCATCTGTTACCCAATCCTGGAGGCAGGCTGGGGGATGAGTGACTGGCCATTTCAAAGAGCTTTAAAGGACATCCCTCTGGAATCATAGCTTTAAAAAAGAAAGAAAGGAAGAAAGAAAAGCCCTTCCTTTCTATTTTAGGGTCAATACCATGTATCGGTCTCAAGGCAGAAGAGGGGTAAGGGCTGGGCAACGGGGGTGAAGGGACTTACTCAGGTCACACAGCTGGGAAGTGTCTGAGGTCAGATTTGAACCCAGGACCTCCCGTCTCCAAGCCTGGCTTGCCATCCTCACCTAGCTACCCTGAATCATAGCTTTTGAGAACCAGAAAGGATCTTCATTTGGCCTGTGAGGAAACTGAGGCCTGGGGAAGCAAAGCCATCGCTGCAGTCTGCAGGAAATGCTGCTGTGTGTAAGGCTCGGTGCTTGGCGTTTGGGTCTTAGCTGACTCTGATGGGAAGCGAATCCAGAAACCCACCACTGTGGGGCGGCCGCCTGAGTGGTGCAAGCCCCCCTCCTCCTCAGAAACACTATCCAAGGGATGGCCAACCTCATCCCCAAACAACCACGGCTGTCCTGAGTAGCTCCGAGCATCCGCTGGAGTGGGGGCCCTCTGCCCCCCTCCTCTGCCCCCAACATGAGCTGGAAATGGGGAGAGAGTAGGGGGTCAGCCAAGTCCCCCCCGCGTGTGCAGGGGCAATCGTGTGATTGCTTGCATTCCTTTTCCCATTCACGAATGGGCCTTCGCAGCATCTCTCTCTGTTCTTCCTGCCCGGTCCGCCTTGCCCATCTGTGCTGGTGATGCCTCTGCGCCTGGGTCTGGCTTCTTCTATGCGGCTGTCCCCAGGCGATTCTGAAGGACTTGGGACAAAGACCTGCCGGAGTCGGATGGATGCAGATCAGAGCAGACGATTCTTCACATCGGTGTATTTATGGTTTTATTTGGGGGGTTTGCAAGGGTTTTATGAGGATTCTCTTATAACAGCGACCAAGATGGAAGTGTGTTTTGCTGGAGAATACCTGTATAGCCCCGATCATCTCCAAGAGCAGGGAGGGAAGGGAAGGATCTTATAATTTCAGGAAATGTATATGGATAACCGTTATTCCATATAATTGGGGGGAAAATCCTTGAATCAAAAATAAATCAGACAAGGCAGGCGAGGCCTCAAATCCAGGCTCTCTGGCTCCAAATGCAGGGCGCTTCCTACTACACCCCAGCCATAAATGTCATTTCAAATATTTTTGTAGCCATCTATCATTTTAATAGTGAGTCACCTTCCGTTCTTCTATCATGAGGCGTTCGGCTTTTGATGGAAATTTCATAATTTATATCCTAGACTTTGCTGACTTCTTGGACAGAGGTTAAGGAACATCATTTAGCCTTTTCTCTGTGACCCGGGGCCATCGTTCAGAACAGCATCATGATGTTATTCTTTAATTCAGTCTTGCCCTACAGGCCCAGCTAGGCCTCTAGAATTGCCCGTCCCCTCACCCACTAACCCAAGACTCATCTAAAGATAAGGAGCACGAAGCATCCATTATGTCACCCTGAGTTTTCTCTTCTTCAGGGGAAACCTTCCCGGTGCCTCCAAATGACCCTCAGCCAGCCTCATCTTTGCGTCCTTCTTTGGAGCACGTTCCAACCTGTCAGCATCCTTCCAGAAATACAGCCACCCAAACTCGAGATGTGATGAGACCGGGCAGGACACAAGCGGTCTCTCACACATCCCTCCCCCTAGGCCCAGGGACGCTGCCTCCTCATCCCTTTAAGCTGGTCATGCCTTCCTGCGTTCTCTACTTGTGAAATGGATTCTTTGACCCCAAGCACAGCAAACACAGCAACGGGCAAAACAAAAAGCCAGAAAGTGTTTCTCACTCACAAGGACACGATCACAGATTTCTTACTGGCCCCGTAGGTAGGGCAGCTGGTTCCCTTTTCTCAAGGGTCCCCCCTACTCCGGCCAGCAAAGAATGAAAAGAATGCAGGGAAGTTGCTTCCGAACCATGCCCAGTCTGCCATCTTGTATTCATGGGGTCCCTTTTCAAAATCTTGTTCCATTTTGAAAGACCCCTGACCAAAACCAAAACAGAAAGGCTCATCATTATCTGGTTCCTTTGTTAGCTCCCTGGGCTGTTTGGGGGATATGGAGAAGGAAGGGTTTTTTAGTGATTATTCACTCTCTCATCACAGACCCGGATTCTGCAGCAGGAAATCAGACAGGCTTAGGGGTGTGAGTCACACAGCAAAGAGCAGAGGGAGTGAACCTCCATATAGCCTGACATTTCTACGTATCCTGGGCACTGGAACTCCATCATCAGTGGTATTAAGAATTAGACTCTTGTCCTGTAGTTAGAGGGGAAACCCTCAGCCAGGAATCTGGAGAGAGGGGGACAGAATATTGTAAAACAAAAGCCCTTGTGAAAATGGGTTCAACATGGCGTGAGAAAGAATGGGAACAGCCTCCCCCAAAAGGGGTTCTTGTGTCCAAGCAGGCAGGTGTCCGGGGAGAGGGATTGATTTGTGCATGTAGGCAGCAGAGGATTCTTGGGCACATCCTAGGCACAAGACCCTTGGGGAGCTCTTTGAGGAAGGGCTGGAGGAAGTCCCAGGCTAATAAGAGCCAGAAGGGACAGAACCACCAAGGCCAGGAACACCAAGGACAGCTTGGGGAACCCAGGGAGAGAGATTTGAACTCTAATCCTAACCCGAAGTGCCCCTCTGAAGGAATACCTTTCTCCTTTCCAGCCTCAGCTCAAGGACAGTCTTTGGCATGAATAACAAGCTTTCCTTGAGCGCTCCACTCCTAGTGCCTCCCTCCCTCCCTCCCAAACTACTGCTTTGTGCGGATTCACATGAACTCACTTCATCATTATTCTCTATACTCTTAAATACGTCCCTATGGCATCCCCAGCACCTAACAGACACTTACTGAATTTGGAAGGGCCCGTTTTGCTCTGATTCTACTGCTCCGTGTTCCTAATTATGTCACAACTAACTATTAGTAACCCTGCTATGAACATTTCATAGTCATAGTCACAGTCATGGAGAATAAAGTCAAGGGGCCGAGGGAAGGCCCTGAAGGGGACCAGCCAGGGACGGCCGCTTGGGCGGCTGGAATCCTAGACTGGCGAGGGAAGGACATGGTGGGAGGAGGAAGACAGGGGGAGGAAGGTGGCTGCCCTTTTCAGGCGAGGAGGAGCCGGACGCTGAAACCTCTGGCCGTGGGGATGAGCAGCTCCCATGAGCAGCGAGCTCAGTCCACCTGCAGGAGAACAAGAAAAAAGGCCCCCTTTGTGTGCCATTCTAGATGGGATGTTTCCAGCTGGAAGGCAGCATTTGCATCTCCGTACCTGTTCACCGCCGGTTTTATCTTCAAGTCCAGACCGCCGTTTCTCTGGCCAGATAAATACTTTTTCATTTAGTTCCATTCCGAACCCCAAATGGTGGCAGGAACTAATCCTCCAGATGGGGGTTGGAGATGGCCCAATTGTCGTGTGCTAAAGGCTCCTGCCTCCACTCGTGAGCTCCCCAGGAGGCGCTTTCTGCTCTGGCTCAGGGTTCATTTCCATTGTCTACGTGTTTATTAATGGAGATAAATCCCAGAAAGGAAGGAGCCCAGGCTAGGGGGGAGCGGGGGTCGGGCCTCCACTGAATTCCCATGGCGGAATGGGGCCGCTGGAGCCCCGCGGAACTTCTTAAGGACTCTTTGAAGAAGATTTGTATTCTTTAACAGGATTGAAAACCGAAGGCTGCCTCGGAGCTTACTGATGGCTCCTGTGTGTGTCTGTGCGTCTGTGTGTGTGTGTGTGGTGTGTGTGTAAGCCTGTGTGTGTGTGTGTGTCTGTGTGTGTGTCTGTGTGTGTGTCTCAGTGTGTCTATATGTATCTGTGTGTGTAAGCATGTGTGTCTGTGTGTATAAGTGTGTGTGTGTAAGCATGTCTGTGTGTGGCTAAGTGTGTGTGTATGTGTCTGTGTGTGTGTGTCTGTGTCTGTGTCTGTGTCTGTGTCTGTCTGTGTGTGTGTCTGCTTATTTCCTAGCCCCGACCTTTCTGCGGTCCGAATGATGGGCTGGACGCCAGGACTTGCTGCCCCCTGGCCCGCCGGCCACCCTCGCAAAGAAAGAAATCCAGAGGGCAGCTCGTGTCAGCCCTGAGACGGCCGGCAGACTACAGCCTGTGCGCAGCTCCCAGCCTCACCTCTTCCAGCCCTGAGACAGGGTAAGGGCTTAAGGAAAAGGTGGCTGCTAAGGAAGATGCACAGTCACAGCTCACTTAGCCCCGAGTGTGATGAAAGCCACGGGAGAGAGTCAGTGCGAGGGCCAGCCCTGAGCCGCAGCTCCGTCCGTCTGTCCGTCCATCTGTCCGTCCTCAGTCTCTCCGCCCTTTCCAGGCTTCCCGACCCAACGTCGGCGTCTCCGTCTCCTTCCAGCCGCGCAGCAGAAGAAAGGCCCCTCCGTGGCCCCTGCTCTCGGCTCTTCCGCTTTCCCAATACATGCCGGGCTGCCGGGAACCCCCAGCTGTGGAGGGGCCCCCAAATCAGAGGCCTTGAGTCGATTAGGGAGGAAGGACCCAACGACCCTCGTTCTGCCAGCGCTACCTGTCGGTAAAGATGTTTTCTGGGCCATTTCGCTGTGGTTGGTGGCGCTGCTTGGCTACGACCGGTGGCAGCCCAGGGGCGTGGCTGCCCTTTGCCCGGAGCGCTCCTTGCCCAGTTCATGCCGGGAAGGCTTCAGCTTGGACATCTGGCAGCCGGCCTCCGTGGGGACAGCAGGACGGTGGAGACGGGCCTGGGGAGAGCCGGGGGAGTGGGGGGAGGGGTCTGAGGGGGTGGCCAAAGGGATGGCCCGAAGAATGGCCTTCGCTCATGTTTCCTTGGGTCTGTCCCGATCAGCCTGTGAGAGTGCCGGATCATGGTGGGGGGGCACGGCCTGAGCGCGCTGGGCAGCCCTCTAGGCCCTCCCTGTAGGGCCTACGCATTCTACCCCAGCATCCCTGGGCTTTCAGGGATTCTTCCTGTAAATGAACTTCCAGAAGGGCTACTTCCTGCCTCTCTTGACACCGTCACGGGCGTCACATCCTTTTTTGTGATTTGTGATTTTGCCGTATTTCCTAGCAAACCAGCCTCAGCCTTAGATTAAACCACCTTGACTTGATCCACAATGAACTAAAACCCAAGGGGAGGGCTGAGAAGGAGGGCCTGGGGAAGCCTGGGAGGCACGAAGGCAGGGTTTCCAGTAAAAATGTGCTCTGGGCCAGCGCTCGCTTGCTTCGTGGAGGGCGGCCCTCTTGGGGTCGCCTTTGTCTGAGGAGGCGCTTGCTGCTCCCCAGAGTTGGCGCTCTCCAGATGGCGCAGGCCAGGAGCTGTAGCCTCCCCCAGAAGCGCGGGTGTCCTTGCACGGATCCTACCTCCAGAGCGGATTTGTTGGGCTTGCTTTTAGACCCGGCACCCACCTAGGCACGGCGCGTTGCTGGCCTTCAAGGACTGAGTGTCTGCTGCCCCTTTCTGTTCTTGTCTTTTCCCAGCTGCGCCCCGGCGTGGCCCGTCCTGGCCCTCGTCTCTCGAGGGGCCGCCTGTCTGGTCCTGCTGCTCTCGGGTACCCCCTCGCCATCTCTCAAGGCCCCTTTCTGTTCTTGTCTTTTCCCAGCTGCGCCCCGGCGTGGCCCATCCTCGCACTCGTCTCTCGAGGGGCCGCCTGTCTGGTCCTGCTGCTCTCGGGTACCCCCTCGCCATCTCTCAAGGCCCCTTTCTGTTCTTGTCTTTTCCCAGCTGCGCCCCGGCGTGGCCCATCCTCGCACTCGTCTCTCGAGGGGCCGCCTGTCTGGTCCTGCTGCTCTCGGGTACCCCCTCCCCATCTCTCAAGGCCCGGCTGCAGGACGTCTTCCCGGGCTCCCTGAGAGCCTTGTTCCGTCAGACGCTCGGTCCAGGCGGCTTTCCTCGCACACGTCTGGGAGTCTCGGAGCTGGAGGGGCCCCGGGGCCCTGGAGGTCAGCTCCTTCTCTGCGCCGCACTGATACAGGCCCAGGCTCCACAGAGTAATGGAATACTGTTGGGCTATAAGGAGTGGCAAGGCGGATGCTTTTAGAAAACGCTGGGAGAGCTATGGGGAGGGACATGTGAGAAAGAGCACTCTCCACATCCAGAGGAAGAACTGCGGCAAAAGAGACCCCATGGGTGGATGGGGTACGCCTGGGGGGTGGACTCTAAAAGATCACCCGGTGCCAAGAGTCATGGTATGGAAACAGGTCTGGATCAATGGCGTGTTAAACCCAGAGGAGTTGCTCCATGGCTACGGTGGGGGGAAAGAACATGAATCATGGAACCATGCATGGAAGAATATGCTAAATCATCTCCTTAAAAAATATTCAAAACAAAAAATAAAATAAAAATAGAGAAGTCTGGGAAAACTTCTATAAACTGATTCAAAGTGAAGTGAGCAGAACCAGAAGGACATTGTACCCATTGTCAGCAATATGTCTTGACAAAAAAACAAAACATGAATGACGTAGTTATTCACAGCAATGCAGCAAGCGATCCAAGAAGATCCCAGAGACTCCTGATGACAAATGCCATCTGCCCTCAGAGAAAGGATCGATGGAGTCTGAATGCAGACGGAAACATTCTGTATTTCATTTTCTTTCTTTTTTTCCATTTGCGAACTCTTCCACAAAACAACGAATATGGAAACATGTTCTACCTGGTTGCATGTGTAAAATCTAGCTCAGATGGCTTGCCATCTTAGAGAGTGGGGAGAGCTGGGAGGGAGGGTCAGAAAAAGGGAGAGAATTTGGAACTCAAAAACTTTAAAAATCTGTTTTTAGATGTAAGAGGGGAAGAATAAAACTTTTTTTAAAGGACACACACATCCGCCTTAAGACTCTCACTCTTGAAATAATGTGAAGCTCAGCCCAGGCTTCCCTTTCTCCCAAACAATAAAGCTCATAACTCTTTAGCACCCTCAAAGGTACAAAGTAGCTTTTCCTACAATTGTCTGGCCCTTGGCAGAGACACAGCCAAGAGTAGAAGAGAGAACGCCAGCCTTGGAATGAGGAGTTCCTAGATTCAAGTCTTGATTTGGACAGATCCCAGCGTTGTGACCTCAGCCATGTCACTAAGCCCTTTAGGGCTCGAGTCAAGTCTCTCTGAGATGACTAGGAAAGGGACCAACCAATATAGGCAGGAGGATTTTTCCTCACCAGAGATCTCTCTCAGTGCATGAACCCTGAGGCTCAGGCCTTCCCTCTGACCTTCCAAGGGAGAAAAGGCTCAGAAAGCTTCATTTAGTTGCCCATGGCCAACCGGCAAGTAAATGTCATTAAGAAATAATTAGAATTTAATTAAGAATCCTCCGTGTACAAAGAGAGATTTGGAGATAGGACAGAGAGATCAAGCTGTACTCCCAGGCTCCGAAGGGACCTCCAAAGACCCTAGACGATCCTGGCATCTGAACTGAACCTCAGATCCCCCCCTCTGACACGCCCTGTGAGAGGCACCGGTGGCTGGCCAGGGACCGCCCAGCTCCCGTCCCATCTCTCTCTGCCTGCCTAGTCTGGCACTTCCATCCACTGGTCCTGGAGAAGCCCTCAGACACCAGCTATAAATATCTGTAACATCACCTATTTGTTTTTCCCTCTAGGCTTATACTTGAGTGTCAAGAAACAGGAAGTAATCCTATTAGGAATTAAAAGCGGACAGAGAATCGCCTCTGCCGCCAGGGTGTGAAGGTAGCCAGCCGAAAGATGATGGAAGAGAAAGCGAGCTGAGGCTCGTTCTTCTCACCTTTGTATCTTGCTGAGTGACAAGCAAAAATTTGTCAGAACTGAGCAGGCAGCAGCATGTGGTGATAAACACGTCCCTGGGCAAAAGAGCTTGTTCTGAGATATTTACAGTCTCTCTAAGGGGCCAAGAATCCCCCCTGGAGGTTCCTAAGCCTTTTACCCATCCCTCTTCTCAGCTGAAGATAGTGTGAAAAAGGACCTGACATCTCTCCTCTCCTGGCTTTGAAAGGAGGCGGCGAAGTCTGCAGAGACTCAACTTTTTTTTCCCCAACTGCAAATAGCCTCTTACTTTCTATTTTCAGATCAAACCCGAACCCTCAGAGAGAAAGCACATAGTGCGTATGGGGACCAAAGCCATGAGGAAAGAGAGCATGAAGAGGTGCAGAGAGCCCACGAGTGGGAATCAAAAGACTTGGGCTCAAAGTCTCTGCGTACTTTAAGCTGTGTGACGCCGGGCAATTTGGAGACCCTCTCTGGGCCTCGTCTCCCACTGGGAAATGGGAATAATTTAGGAAGCCTTTTTAGCTCACAGAGTTATTGTCGGCGTGGAATATAAATGTAAACAACAACATAAAAACCAGTTTAACAAATCCTAGCCTAATTGAGGATCCCCCTGCAAGATCAGCCCAGGGCAGCAAGCAGTTCAGTCAAGACAGTCAGGGGATTACCATAAACCATCCAGCATCCAGCAGGATTTCCTTCTCCTACCTCCTACCTCACGATCCCTTGAAGTCTCTCCCTTGGGCCATCTGTCTCCTAGAAACCATCCAAAAGCTTGGCCTCATGGGAACTGGCCAGTCTATGGAAGGCCACCTCTTGGATGTTGGTCTCTGGTGCTCAAATGGATCATCCTGTACTTTTTTCAATAATATTTTATTTTTTTGCAATACGTGTAAAAATAATGCTTAACATTTGTTGTCCAAAATTTTGAGCTCTAAATTCCCTCTAGCTCCTCCATCCTCCCTGAGACAACAAGCAATTTGATATCTGTGATACATATTCGATCATGCAAAACAAATTCCCATATTAATGATGTTGTAGAAGATGCGCCATAAAAAATGAAGAAAATAAAGAGGAAAATAATCTGCTTTGAGCCACATTCAGTCTCAATTAGTAGTGGCTAACATTTTTCATAATGAGTCATCTGGAAACGTCTTGGATCATTCTATTGCTCAGAATAGCAAAGCCATTCATAATTGATCGTCATACGTGATTGCCGTTACCATGTACAATATTCTCTTGGTTCTGCTCCCTTCACTCTGCATCAGTTCATGTAAGTCTTCCCAGGTTTTTCTGAAAGCATCCTGCTCATCGTTTCTTATACACGTTAGTATTCCCTCACAATCATGTACCACAACTTGCTCAGCCATTCTCTCATTTTCTGACCACTATAAATACTTGTGTAGATACAGATCCTTCTCTTTTTGTGGTCTCCTGAGGAGACCGGTTCACAACTCCACCAACAGGGCATTAGTGTCCCATTTTCCCGCATCCCCTCCAACATCGGGGATTTTCCTTCTCTGTCATATCAGCCAATCTGATGTGTGATAAGCCTCAAAGTTTTAATTTTCATTTCTCTAATCAGTAGTGATTAAGAGTGTGTTTGATAGGATTATGGAGTGCTTTGATTTCCTCACTGGAAAACGGCTTCCGCATATCCTTTGACCATTTACCAAGCAGGAAAGTCTTTTTTGTGAGAGGATGTCAATGCTGGGGAATCTCACGTGTCTGTGGGCTGAGTTTCCCTTGGACGACCTTCCCACAGATTGGTGGTAAATCCCCCCTCTCTGGGGGCTTTCACCTAGGGCATGTGGCCCAAGTCGGAAATGCCTTCCCTTCCAAAGGTTCCAAGTTGTGGCCTCGAGGTGAAGGATCACTGCAGGCTATGCCAGAGCCAGCCCAAGTCTTGGTAATGTTGTCCTTTGGGTTTGGCCCATCATCAAAGTCGCGGTGCCGTCTGCTGGCTTCAGGTCTCCAAGGGGAGAGCGATTCTGATCGGCATGCTGTGACCTTGGGACGTGCCGCCCATCCTGGTACCTAGCTTCCTTTGGGGGCCAGCCGTTGTGCTAAGCATCCTGGAGGGCGCCGTCGTGGGGACAGGGCAAGGCTCGGAGCACCAGCTTTACCACCGGTTGGCCTGGGCTCCGCCCCGGGAGCTGGTCCTTGCCAGCTCTGTGCTCCTAGTAGAGTCTTGTTCCTCCTCTGCAGGATGGGACCGGAATCGGGGGCTCCCCAGGCTCATGAACGTAGATGGAGAAAAATGGTGTCTCTCTTTCAATAGAATTGGTTTCCTCCGAATAATTCTATGCATTTGGGGCACTTAAGAACGTTATTGTGCGGCTGCCGCCTGCCCAGAGAGGTCCGTGATACAAAAGCGGTACATCCCGTAGGCTGATCTGTAGCACGGAGCTGGCCCTTGAGGTGAGCTCGGTCACCAGCAGCATGAGAGGCCGTGCAAGGTGTGCTGAGTGGGCCGGTCAGTGCTGAGGGCGGGGGAAGGTGGAGGATTTGGAGGATGGAAGGTCGGGGCCCAGCCGAGGGAGTAATGAGCAGAGAAGGCCGGAGAGGAGGTCTGGTGCAGGATCTCGGGAGCCTGGCCAAGCACCTGGGCTTTATTCAGGGGGGAGCCAAGAATCCATGGAAGATGTGTAAATGGGGGACGACATACACGATGTCTATTCAGAGAGCCTCTCTGTAAGGGCCTCCTCCTGCCTCCACCTGCCTCCACCTGCCGTGTCTGACGTTTCTGCCTTTGGTTTGTGGTTTTATACACACAACACGCTCCCTCTGCTCCTCGGGGGACAGCGGCCTGCCCCCGTCACCCAACTGGTCTGGATGAGGCGTAGACCCCACCAAGGCCACCATATTCTGCGCCACTTCCCTCCAAGTCCCAGGGGGGTCGTGGGCCGCAAGGAGCCCCACCCCCCACCCTGCGGGAGAGCCCTGAGCCAAAGAAGGAGAAGGCCCCATGTGGGCAGCAGCCAGGGCCCAGGAGGCGCCATGCGGGCCCTCGGCTTCCCTCTGCCCTCTGTGATGCCCTTGCTGCGGCTCCCTTGCAGGGCTTGTGCCAGCAGTGAGACAGAGAGCGAGGCCGGAGAGATCATGGACCAGCAGTTTGAGGAGATGCACAGCAAGCTCGCCTCGGTCACAGACCCCACGGGCTTCCTGCGGATGGTCAGCCGGAATCACCTCTTCAACCGGTGAGTGCTGGAGGGGACGAGGGGGCGGCTCCCAGCGGGCCACGCGGGGTCCCCAGGGAAGCAGCCGCTGCCACTCCCCCTGAGCAGGCTCCAGGCCGCAGGCCCGTGACCACCCTCGTCTGGCTTAGAAAGGGGGCCCAGGGGACACCCGGGTGCCTGGGCACACTCGTGACCTACGTTCTGTGGCCGCAGCCTTCCGCACCAGGAGCGGGGGGGGGGGGGGGGGGGAGGAGAGCATCTCCAGGGGGAGGGCCTGGGGGCCGGACACACTGGCCGCCCTTCTTAGCTAGTTAAAGGGAGGCTCTCACA